>NC_069503.1:1113818237-1113943237 GCF_027579735.1 Bombina bombina
TGGACTTTTAGGCTTACATGCTAAGAGGGTTCAGGGGATTGCAGTGGAGGAGAGGAACTGGTATTAGGAAAGGTTAGCGTAGGTTGTATGCGTCCCTGAACAGTAGAGTCTTTAGGGAGCACTTGAAGCTTTTAAAACTAGAAGAGAGTCTTGTGGAGCGAGGCAGAGAGTTCCATAAGATGGGAGCCAGTCTGGAGAAGTCCTGTAAACGGGAGTGTGATGAGGTGACAAGAGAGGAGGAGAGCAGGAGGTCATGAGCAGAGCGAAGGGGACGGGAGGGAGAGTATCTGGAGACAAGGTCTGAGATGTAGCGGGGAGCAGTGCAGTTGAGGGCTTTGTATGTAAGAGTGAGAGTTTTGTGTTTGATCCTAGAGGCAAGAGGAAGCCAGTGAACGGATTGGCAGAGAGGCGCAGCAGATGAAGAGCGACGTGTAAGGAAGATGAGTCTGGCAGAGGCATTGATTATGGATTGTAAAGAAGCTAGGCGGTAGGAGGGGAGACCAGAGAGGACAGAGTTGCAGTAATCAAGGCGGGAAAGAATGAGAGAGTGGATTAAAATCTTAGTTGTGTCTTGTGTAAGGAAGTGTCTAATTTTAGAGATGTTTTTAAGGTGGAAGCGGCAGGCTGTAGCCAAGGACTGAATGTGAGGAGTGAAGGAAAGATTTGAGTCAAATGTGACCCCGAGACATCGGGCATGCGGGGTAGGGGTAATGATGGAGTTGTCGACAGTTATAGAGATATTGGGGGTGGAGATTTTGGAAGAAGGGGGGAAAATGAGGAGCTCAGTTTTGGAGAGATTTAGCTTGAGGTAGTGAGAGGACATCCAGGAAGAGATGTGAGAAAGACAGTTAGTGACACGGGTTAGCAAGGAAGGAGATAGTTCTGGTGCAGAGAAGTAGATTTGGGTGTCATCGGCATACAGATGATATTGGAAACTGTGGGACTTAATAAGGGAACCTAGTGATGACGTATAGATTGAGAAGAGAAGGGGACCGAGGACAGAGCCTTGCGGTACTCCGACAGAAAGGGGTGACGGGGCAGAGGAGGCCCCAGAGAAGGCTACACTGAAGGTACGGTTTGACAGGTAGGAAGAGAGCCACGAAAGGGCTGTGTCACAGATGCCGAAGGATTGGAGGGTTTGGAGCAAAAGAGGGTGGTCGACAGTGTCAAAGGCTGCGGACAGATCAAGGAGGATAAGCAGAGAGAAGTGGCCTTTTGATTTAGCTGTAAGTAGGTCGTTGGTGACCTTAACAATAGCTGTCTCTGTGGAGTGATAGGGACGAAATCCAGATTGCAGCGGGTCAAGAAGGGAGTTTAATGTAAGGAAATGGGATAGGCGTGCATATACAAGTTTTTCGAGAAGCTTTGAAGCAAGAGGGAGGAGGGAAATTGGGCGGTAGTTGGATGGGGAGGTAGGATCAAGGGAAGGTTTTTTGAGGATAGGTGTGACCAGTGCATGTTTCAATGATGAGGGAAATGTACCAGTGCTGAGGGAGAGGTTGAAAATGTGTGTTAGTATAGGGGTAAGGGTATCAGAGAGAGAGGGGAGCAGTTGTGAGGGGATAGGGTCAAGGGGACAGGTAGTGAGGTGAGAGCGCAGTATAAGTGCTGAAACTTCGTCCTCAGTAACAGGGGAGAATGAACTAAGTTTCAGGTTATGAGGGTTGTGGTTGAGTGAGAGTATTTGAGGGGGGGAGAGAATGGAATTGTGTTGAGAGCTGATTTCATGTCTGATGGAATCAATTTTGTTAATGAAGTGACTGGCAAAGTCTTGAGCTGACAGAGAAGTTGTATTAGGAAGTGGGGGAGGGCGGAGGAGACTATTGAAAGTGGAGAACAGACGTTTTGGATTTGAAGAAAGATTAGAGATAAGAGTAGAGAAGTAGTGTTGCTTGTGGAGATTAAGGGCAGAGTAGTAGGAGTTCAAGATGAATTTGTAATGAAGAAAATCAGCTGAACTCCGTGATTTTCTCCAATGCCGTTCAGCAGTACGGGAACATCTGCGTAGGTACCGTGTCAGAGGAGTATGCCAGGGCTGGGGATGAGTGTGTGATTTCCTAGCAGTGGTAAGAGGGGCGAGATTGTCAAGGACGGATATAAGGGTGGAATTATAGTGGCAGATAGATTGTTCAGGGCAGGAAAAGGAGGAGAAGGTTGAGAGGAGTGGTTGAAGGGAATTAGCAAGTTGTTGCTGATCTAAAGACCTAATGCTTCTGTGAAGTTTGGTGTGAGGAGTAGAAGGTGGGAGAGTTGTAGGAAGGGATGATATGTTGCAGGTAAGGAGATGGTGGTCAGAAAGAGGAAGTTTGAGAGAGTGCATCGATAGCTAAACATCAGGTCAAGGGAGTGACCGTCTTTGTGAGTGGGAGAATCAGTCCATTGTGACAGACCGAAAGAGGAAGTGAGTTGCAGAAGTTGTTTAGCAGATGAGGCAGTGGGATTGTTAATGGGGATGTTGAAGTCGCCAAGAATGAGGGCAGGGGTGTCTGAGGAAAGGAAATAAGGAAGCCAGGCAGCAAAGTGATCTAAAAATTGAGTTGGGGAGCCAGGGGGGCGGTATATGACTGCAACACGTATAGAGAGGGGAGAGAATAACCGAATCATGTGTGCTTCAAATGAAGAAAATGTGAGTGAAGAGAAGGGCTGTATTTGTTGGAAGGTGCAACGAGAGGAAAGTAAAATACCGACACCACCTCCTTGTCTATTGCCAGACCTAGGAGTGTGGCTGAAATGGAGACCCCCATGTGACAGTGCAGCAGTGGATGCTGTGTCTGAAGCAGAGAGCCAGGTTTCTGTAAGAGCCAGAAGGTTAAGAGAGTGGGAGATGAAGAGATCATGGATAGAAGTTAGCTTGTTGCAAACAGAGCGAGAGTTCCAGAGTGCACAAATGAAGGGGGAGGGGGTTTTAGATGTAAGAGGAATGCGATTAAGGTTACCAGAGTTTAGTTTTTGAAGTCTATTGAAAGGCACACAAGGATGTGAAAGGTTAGGAGGTTGTGAGGGACCAGGATTAGGGGAGATGTCGCCAGCAGCTAGTATGAGCAAGAGGGAGAGTGACATGAGATGAGAAGCAGATTTGCAGTAATGAGACTGTTGTTTAACTGAAGTGCAGGGGGGAGAGAGAGTATTTAGGAATAAGTAGAGTTCATGAGTACAAAAGTAAGGTGAGTATAAGAGAGATGGGCTAATGAACAGTGCAGGTGGAGAGGGAGAAGGAGTAACTGAGTAAATGCCCATACAAATGCCCTTTTCAGGGCAATGGGGAGCTTAGGTTTTTTTAGTTAGTATTTTATTTGGGGGGTTGATTGTGTGGGTGGTGGGTTTTACTGTTGGGGGGGGTGTTTGTATTTTTTTTTAAAAAAGAGCTGATTTCTTTGGGCAATGCCCCACAAAAGGCCCTTTTAAGGGCTATTGGTAGTTTAGTTTAGTTTAGGCTAGGTTTTTTTATTTTGATAGGGCTATTAGATTAGGTGTAATTAGTTTAAAGATCTGTAATTTGTTTTTTATTTTCTGTAATTTAGCGTTTTTTGTATGATTTAGCTAATTTAATTTAATTGTATTTAATGTAGGGAATTTAATTATAGTGTAAGGTTAGGTGTTATTGTAACTTAGGTTAGGTTTTATTTTACAGGTAAATTTGTATTTATTTTAGCTAGGTAGTTATTAAATAGTTAGTAACTATTTAATAACTATTCTACCTAGTTAAAATAAATACAAACTTGCCTGTAAAATAAAAATAAACCCTAAGCTAGATACAATGTAACTATTAGTTATATTGTAGCTAGCTTAGGGTTTATTTTATAGGTAAGTATTTAGTTTTAAATAGGAATAATGTAGTTAATGATAGGAATTTTATTTAGATTTATTTAAATTATATTTAAGTTAGGGGGTGTTAGGGTTAGGGTTAGACTTAGGTTTAGGGGTTAATAAATTTAGAATAGTGGCGGCGACGTTGGGGACGGCAGATTAGGGGTTTATAAAAGTAGGTAGGTGGCGGCGATGTTGGGGGCAGCAGATTAGGGTTTAATACATATAATGTAGGTTGCGGCGATGTCCGGAGCGGAAGATTAGGGGTTAATAAGTATAATGTAGGTGGCGGCGATGTTAGGGGAGGCAGATTAGGGGTTAATATTATTTAGCTAGTGTTTGCTAGGCAGGAGGCGGCGGTTTAGGGGTTCATATGTTTATTATAGTGGCGGCGATGTCTGTAGCGGCAGATTAGGGGTTAATATTTTTATTATAGTGTTTGCAATGCGGGAGGGCCTCGGTTTAGGAGTTAATAGGTAGTTTATGGGTGTTAGTGTACTTTTTAGCACTTTAGTTATGAGTTTTATGCTACAGCATTGTAGTGTAAAACTCATAACTACTGACTTTAGAATGCGTTAGGGATCTTGGAGGTAGAGGGTGGGACGCTCACTTTTTGGCCTCCCAGGACAGACTCGTAATACCGGCGCTATGGAAGTTCCATAGAAAAAAGTAAATTTATGCTTACCTGATAAATTCATTTCATTTACGATATGACGAGTCCACGGATTTCATCCTTACTTGTGGGATTTATTCTCCTGCTGACAGGAAGTGGCAAAGAGCACCACAGCAGAGCTGTATATATAGATCCTCCCTTACCCTCCCCCTCCAGTCATTCGACCGAAGTTTAGGAAGAGAAAGGAAGAGGTGACTGAAGTTTAAATAAAATATATACCTGTCTTAAAAACGACAGGGTGGCCCGTAGACTTGTCATATCGTAAAAGAAATTAATTTATCAGGTAAGCATAAATTTACTTTTCTTTTACAAAGATATGACAAGTCCACAGATTTCATCCTTACTTGTGGGATACCAATACCAAAGCTATAGGACACGGATGAAAGGGAGGGACAAGACAGGAACCTAAATGGAAGGCACCACTGCTTGAAGAACTTTTCTCCCAAAAACAGCCTCAGAAGAAGCAAAAGTATCAAATTTGGAAAAATTGGAAAAAGTATGAAGAAACGACCAAGTTGCAGCCTTGCAAATCTGTTCAACAGAAGCATAATTTTTAAATGCCCATGAGGAAGCCACAGCCCTAGTAGAATGAGCCGTAATTCTTTCAGGAGGCTGCTTTCCAGCAGACTCATATGCCAGACGGATGATACTCTTCAGCCAAAAAGAAAGAGAAGTAGCCGTAGCTTTCTGACCCCTACGCTTTCCAGAATAAACGATAAATAACGAAGAAGATTGACGGAAATCCTAAGTCGTCTGCAAGTAAAACTTCAAGGCACGGACCACGTCCAGGTTATGCAATTTACGCTCCTTCTTAGAAGAAGGATTAGGACACAACAAAGGAACAACAATTTCCTGATTAATATTCTTATTAGAAACAACTTTAGGAAGAAAACCAGGTTTAGTACGTAAAACCACCTTATCAGAATGAAAAATGAGATAAGGAGAATCACATTGCAACGCTGATAGTTCAGAAACTCTGCAAGAAGAAGAAATAGCAACCAAAAACAAAACTTTCCAAGATAAAAGCTTAATATCTATGGAATGCATGGGTTCAAACGGAACCCCTTGAAGAACATTAAGAACTAAATTTAAACTCCAGGGTGGAGAAATAGGTCTAAACACAGGCTTGATTCTGGTCAAAGCCTGACAAAAAGACTGAACGTCTGGAACATCTGCCAAACGTTTGAGTAGTAAAATTGACAAAGCAGAGATTTGTCCCTTTAAAGAACTCGCAGATAACCCTTTCTCCAATCCTTCTTGGAGAAAAGACAGAATCTTGGGAATCCTAACTTTACGCCATGAAAAGCCTTTGGATTCGCACCAAAAAAGATATTTACGCCATATCTTATGATAGATCTTTCTAGTAACAGGCTTACATGCCTGAATCAAAGTATCAATGACCGCATCAGAGAAACCTCGCTTAGACAAAATCAAGCGTTCAATCTCCAAGCAGTCAGCTGTAGAGAAATTAGATTTTGATGTTGGAAAGGACCTTGAAAGAGAAGGTCCTGTCTCACTGGGAGTTTCCATGGAGGCAGAGAGGACATGTCCACAAGATCTGCATACCAAGTCCTGTGTGAGATAAAACCGAGCAAATGGAACTATGTCCATTGCTGCCACCACCAATCCAATTCCCTCCATGCACTGAGCCACTGATGGCCGTGGAGTAGACTTAAGGGATCGGCATGTATTCAGAATCTTTAACTTTCTGACTTCTGTAAGAAAAAATCTTCCTGGAAATTTAATCTATCAGAGTTCCCAAGAAGGAAACCCTTGTCTGTGGAATTAGTGAACTCTTTTCTAGATTCACCTTCCACCCGTGAGTCCTCAGAAAGGACAGGACTATGTCTGTGTGAGACCTTGTCAGATGATAAGACGACACCTGAATCAGAATGTCGTCCAGATAAGATGCTACACTGCAATACCCCGCGGCCTGAGAACCGCCAGAAGGGACCGTAGAACCTTCGTGAATTTCCTGGGTGCTGTGGCCAACCCGAAGGGAAGAGCCATGAACTGAAAATGTTTGTCTAGAAAGGCAAACCTTAGAAACTGGTGATGATCCTTGTGGATAGGAAAATGAAGATATGCACCCTTCAAATCCACGTTAGTCATATATTGACCTTCCTGGATCAATGGCAGAATTGTTCGAATAGTCTCCATCTTGAAGGATGGAACTCTAAGAAACTTGTTTAAGTTCTTTAGATCGAAAATGGGACGAAACGTGCCCTCTTTTTTAGGGACCACGAAAAGATTTGAGTAAAACCCCTGTCCTTGTTCGAGTCTTGGAACAGGACGAATTACTTCCATAGTGTAGAGGTCTTTTACACAGCGTAAGAACACCTCTCTCTTTATCTGGTCTATAGATAATCGTGAAAGAAAAAACCTCCCCCTTGGGGGAGAACTTTTGAATTCCAGCCGATATCCTTGAGACACGATTTCCAGTGTCCAAGGATCGTGCACATCTCTAACCCAAGCCTGGGTAAAAAGAGAAAGTCTGCCCCCTACTAGATCCAGTGCCGGATCGAGGGCCACCTCTTCATGCTGTTTTGGTGGGAGCAGCGGGCTTCTTAGGAAGAAGAGGAAGGAGAGGAGACTCCTCTAAAATTCCGAAAGGAACGAAAATTATTTTGTTTCCTCAAAAATAATCTCTTTCAATTCAGACCCAAATAGAGTCTTGCCCTTGAAAGGAATGGCCAAAAGCTTTGACTTTGATGACACATCAGCAGATCAAGATTTTAACCATAAAGCTCTACGCGCTAAAATGGCAAATCCAGCATTTTTAGCCGCCAATTTTGTAATCTGAAAGGCGATATCCGTAATAAAGGAATTAGCTAATCTGAGAGCTTTAATTCTATCTAGGATATCTTCTAAAGGAGACTCAGTCTTCAAAGACTCCTCTAATGCATCAAACCAAAAAGCCGCCGCAGTAGTAACTGGAACAATGCAGGCCGTAGGTTGTAAAAGGAACCCCTGTTGAATAAACATTTTCTTTAACATACCCTCCAATTTTTTATCCATAGGATCTTTAAAAGCACAACTGTCTTTGATAGGAATTGTTGTACGCTTAGCTAGGGTAGATATAGCTCCCTCTACCTTAGGGACTGTCTGCCAAGGGTCCCGAACAGTATCAAGTATGGGATACATCTTTTTAAAATTAGGAGAAGGCGAAAACAGAATACCCGGCCTTTCCCACTCTCGTGTAACAATTTCCGAAATTCTCTTAGGAACCGGAAAAACATCAGAGTAAGTAGGAACCTCAAGATATTTATCCATCTTACACAACTTCTCTGGCAGAATCACAATAGAATCACAATCATCCAGAGTTGCTAAAACCTCCCGAAATAACAGTCGGAGGTGTTCAAGTTTAAATCTAAAGGACACTATGTCTGTATCCTTCTGAGGTAAAACACTTGCCGAATCGGAAAGTTCCCCCTCAGACAAAAGCTCCCTGACCCCTACTTCAGAACCCTGAGAGGGTACATCAGAAATAGCTACTAAGACATCAGAGGTCATTGCATTCTCATGGCTCTCTGACCTGCTACGTTTGCCCTGTAACACAGGTAGTTTAGATAAAACCTCTGTAATTGAATTTGACATCACTGCGGCCATATCCTGCAGAGTAAATTAGTTAGACACGGTAGAGGAACCCGGCGTCGCTTGAGTGGGCGTTAAAGGCTGTGACGCTTGGGAAGCATTTGGCGGTATACTCTGATTCTCTTCAGCTTGAGAATGATCCTTAGACAGATCTTCTTTACATAAGATTTGTGCTTTACATAGTACAGCCCTCTCAGTGCATGAGGGACACAAAACTAGAGGAGGTTCAACAATGGCATTTAAACACATAGAACAAGGAGTTTCATCCTTCAGATATGTTAAAAAACAGACTAGCAAAGTAAAACAACAGTTGAATACAAAAAATAATTAGCACAACTGAAAAATAGGGCAAAAATAAATTATAACCAAAAATGTACTGCGCCTTTAAATTTTAAAGTGCAACCATTTATTCTAAAATCTGCAAAAACATTTTAGGGACAGATTATGAAACTTAAAAGCGTCCCCACTATCTAATAGGTATTGTACCCACTTGCAAAGCTGAAATGACAAAAACTTTAATTTAGCAAACCAAAATCAAGCCTCCTGCCCCCAGTAAATACTGATATCCTCCTGTGGAAGTAAAAAAGATGAAGGCCCGAACCGGAGCTCTGATGTCCGCAACTGTTAGATCTGAGAACTACTGCGCGTCTAAGCGCCCGAAAAACAAGCCCCGCCCAACGTGGGTGTCGAGTAACGTCAACTAAGGCTCGCACGGGTCGCAACAAACATGTTGTATGTTCTAAAAATGCCCTGTTACACCTCAAAACACTGAAAATAAGTCAACCGCAATTCCCAGCGTCCGGTACCACTAAGCCCCAATAGGTCCTTAATAAAATAAAGACTACATTAAAAACCAATGGATATCAGATACACCCTTTAAAACACTAGTGTATACTGCTTACCCTTCCCCATAAAGGGGAAATGTCAGTTTATTCTGTTATCATAAGTCTCTTCCAGAAAATAAAGACTGAACATACCTTAAAGTTGCTTGCAGGAAAAGCATCAGTCACCACACTGAAAAGTTTCTTAAGTTACCTCCAGCTGAATTGTGGAAACCAACATGGATCTTAGGAATAACAGCTAAGATCATCAACATCAGGGTGGGAATTAATGCTTCTTTCTATACAAATTCCCCCTGAGGAAAATAGCCCATTCTGGCATTATTTAAAAATAAAAAATTCTTGATTGAAGAAAATAAAACTAACACCTCACTTTACCTCTTCCTAGTACAAACATAGGCAAAGAGAATGACTTGGGGGAGGGGAAGGGAGGGGCTATATATACAGCTCTGCTGTGGTGCTCTTTGCCACTTCCTGTCAGCAGGAGGATAAATCCCACAAGTAAGGATGAAATCCGTGGACTCGTCATATCGTTGTAAAAGAAAAGACTTTACAAAGTTTACGTAAGTCGGTTTGCGGTAAGGCAAAAAAAATGTGCGGTGCCCCTAAACCTGCAAGACTCGTAATACCAGCGGGTGTAAAAAAGCAGTGTTAGGACCTGTTAATGCTGCTTTTTTACCCTAACGAACAACTCGTAATCTAGACGTTTGTTTTGCCTGAACATAAACTTGGTACCTGTTAATGTACAATAGTCACTATAGTTAAAGTTTCATTATCACAGTAGTGTAATATCTAAAGTATTATTGTGATTTATATTGATAATTTAATATTTCATAACTCAGTATCTTCTAGATATTAATTATATTTGCATTGAGGAAATTTCTATTGAAGAAAAAGAGGTTCTGCATTAAATACTTATAAATTAATTGTAAGTTACTTTAAGATATTTTAGAAATTGTATTTAAAGTTTAGCCATATTGTATTCAATGCTGTTGTATTTATTGGTTAATATTCTAATTGAATTTTACACATAGTGATTTGTAACTTCCTGCTTATAAGTATATTTTATATACCAGCTTGATATTTTACACGTGACTATCCTACAAAGTTAAATGATTGATAGCTATATTCAGCAAGATTACAAGTTTTGCGTTGCGGGTTGTAATGCTGAAAATATGGTATTTTCAGGGTTAAAACAGCACCGCAGCCATTACAAGTCTTGTCGGTATAGGTGTACCGCACACCTTTTAGCCTGTACCGCAACGTCAGTCCCACACATGTAAAAAAATGACATATTTTTTTAGGGAATCCTGTAGCGCTGCTATTACGAGTTTTGCGGTGAGGCTAAAAAGTGAGCGTTACAGCCTTAAACCACAAGATCCGTAACGCGATCTAAAGTCAGTAGTTATGAGCTTTACGTTACAAAGCTGTAACATAAAACTCATAACTAAACTGCTACAAAGTACACTAACACCCATAAACTACCTAATAACCTCTAAACCGAGGCCCTCCCACACCACAAACACTAAATTAAATTTATTAACCCCTAATCTGCCGCTCCCAATATTGACGCCACTAATAAAATGTATTAACCCCTATTCCGCTCCCTGACATCATCACCACTATACTAAAGTTATTAACTCCTAAACCGCCGCCATCCCGCATCAAAACACTATTTAAATATTATTAACCCCTAATCTACCGTCCGTCCACACCGCAGCTATAATAAACCTATTAACCCCTAAACCTCAAGCCCCCCACAACGAAATATACTAAAATAAACTATTAACCCCTAAAACGAAAGCCCCCCACAACAAAATAAACTAATTTAAACTAGTAACCCTTAAACCAAACGACCACCTAACTTTATATTAAAATTACAATTTCCCTAGCTTAAATTAAATTAAAACTTACCTGTCAAATTAAAAAAAAAAATTTAAACTAACAATTAAACTAACTACCAATTAAATAAAACTAAATTACCAATAAAAAATCCTAACACTACTCTAAAAATTACAAAAAGTATCTACCTACAAAAAATAAAAACTAACTAAATTACAAAAAAAACCACTAAATTACGGAAAAACAGAATTTATGCTTACCTGATAAATTACTTTCTCCAACGGTGTGTCCGGTCCACGGCATCATCCATAACTTGTGAGAATATTCTCTTCCCCAACAGGAAATGGCAAAGAGCACAGCAAAAGCAGTCTATATAGTCCCTCCTAGGCTCCACCCACCCCAGTCATTCGACCGACGGACAGGAGAAAAAACAGGAGAAACCATAAGGCGCCGTGGTGACTGTAGTTAAAGAAAGAAATTCATCAAACCTGATTAAAAAACCAGGGCGGGCCGTGGACCGGACACACCGTTGGAGAAAGTTATTTATCAGGTAAGCATAAATTCTGTTTTCTCCAACATTGGTGTGTCCGGTCCACAGCGTCATCCATAACTTGTGGGAACCAATACCAAAGCTTTAGGACACGGATGAATGGAGGGAGCCAATCAGGTTACCTAAACAGAAGGCACCACGGCTTGCAAAACCTTTCTCCCAAAAATAGCCTCCGAAGAAGCAAAAGTATCAAATCTGTAGAATTTGGCAAAAGTGTGCAGGGAAGACCAAGTCGCTGCCTTACATATCTGATCAACAGAAGCCTCGTTCTTGAAGGCCCATGTGGAAGCCACAGCCCTAGTAGAGTGAGCTGTGATGCGTTCAGGAGGCTGCCGTCCGGCAGTCTCGTAAGCCAATCGGATGATGCTTTTCAGCCAAAAGGAAAGAGAGGTAGCAGTAGCTTTTTGACCTCTCCTTTTACCAGAATAAACGACAAACAGAGAAGACGTTTGTCTGAAATCCTTTGTTGCTTCTAAATAGAACTTTAAAGCACGAACTACATCTAAATTGTGTAACAAACGTTCCTTCTTTGAAACTGGATTCGGACACAAAGAAGGCACAACTATTTCCTGGTTAATATTCTTGTTGGAAACAACCTTTGGAAGGAAACCAGGTTTAGTATGCAAAACAACCTTATCTGAATGGAACACCAGATAGGGCGGATTACACTGCAAAGCAGATAACTCAGAAACTCTTCTAGCAGAAGAAATAGCAACCAAAAACAGAACTTTCCAAGATAACATCTTGATATCTATGGAATGTAGAGGTTCAAACGGAACCCCTTGAAGAACTGAAAGAACTAAATTCAGACTCCAGGGAGGAGTCAAAGGTCTGTAAACAGGCTTGATCCTGACCAAAGCCTGAACAAAAGCTTGAACATCAGGCACAGCTGCCAGTCGTTTGTGTAACAAGACAGATAAAGCAGAAATCTGTCCCTTTAGAGAACTCGCTGATAATCCGTTATCCAAACCTTCTTGGAGAAAGGAAAGGACCCTAGGAATTTTGATCTTACTCCATGAGAATCCCTTGGATTCACACCAACAGATATATCTTTTCCATATTTTATGGTAAATTTTTCTAGTTACAGGTTTTCTGGCTTGTACCAGAGTATCTATTACAGAATCCGAAAACCCACGCTTAGATAAAATCAAGCGTTCAATTTCCAAGCCGTTAGCTGGAGGGAAACTAGATTTGGATGTTCGAATGGACCCTGTACTAGAAGATCCTGTCTCAAAGGTAGCTTCCATGGTGGAGCCGATGACATATTCACCAGGTCTGCATACCAAGTCCTGTGTGGCCACGCAGGAGCTATCAAGATCACCGAGGCTCTCTCCTGCTTGATCCTGGCTACCAGCCTGGGAATGAGAGGAAACGGTGGAAACACATAAGCTAGGTTGAAGGTCCAAGGCGCTACTAATGCATCCACTAGAGTCGCCTTGGGATCCCTGGATCTGGACCCGTAGCAAGGAACCTTGAAGTTCTGATGAGACGCCATCAGATCCATGTCTGGAATGCCCCATAATTGAGTCAACTGGGCAAATATCTCCGGGTGGAGTTCCCACTCCCCCGGATGGAATGTCTGACGACTCAGCTAATCCGCCTCCCAGTTTTCCACTCCTGGGATGTGGATCGCAGATAGGTGGCAGGAGTGATCCTCCGCCCATTTTATGATTTTGGTCACTTCTCTCATCGCCAGGGAACTCCTTGTTCCCCCCTGATGGTTGATGTAAGCAACAGTCGTCATGTTGTCTGATTGGAATCTTATGAATCTGGCCTTTGGTAGTTGAGGCCAAGCTATAGAGTATTGAATATCGCTCTCAGTTCCAGAATGTTTATCGGGAGAAGAGACTCTTCCCGAGACCATAGCCCCTGGGCTTTCAGGGAGTCCCAGACCGCGCCCCAGCCCACTAGACTGGCGTCGGTCGTGAAGATGACCCACTCTGGTCTGCGGAAGCTCATTCCCTGGGACAGGTGATCCTGGGTTAGCCACCAACGGAGTGAGTCTCTGGTCTTCTGATCTACTTGAATCACTGGAGACAAGTCTGTATAGTCCCCATTCCACTGTTTCAGCATGCACAGTTGTAATGGTCTTAGATGAATTCGCGCAAAAGGAACTATGTCCATTGCTGCAACCATCAACCCTACTACTTCCATGCACTGAGCTATGGAAGGTCGTGGAAGAGAGTGAAGAACTTGACAAGCGTTTAGAAGTTTCGACTTTCTGACATCTGTCAGGAAAATCTTCATTTCTAAAGAATCTATTATTGTCCCCAAGAAAGGAACTCTTGTCGACGGAGACAGGGAACTTTTTTCTATGTTCACTTTCCATCCGTGAGATCTGAGAAAGGCCAGAACGATGTCTGTGTGAGCCTTTGCCTTTGAAAGAGACGACGCTTGTATCAGAATGTCGTCCAAGTAAGGTGCCACTGCAATGCCCCTTGGTCTTAGAACCGCTAGAAGGGACCCGAGTACCTTTGTGAAAATCCTTGGAGCAGTGGCTAGCCCGAATGGGAGAGCCACAAACTGGTAATGTTTGTCCAGAAAGGCGAACCTTAGGAACTGATGATGATCTTTGTGGATAGGAATATGTAGATACGCATCCTTTAGATCCACGGTAGTCATAAATTGACCCTCCTGGATTGTAGGTAAAATCGTTCGAATGGTTTCCATTTTGAATGATGGCACTCTGAGAAATTTGTTTAGGAACTTTAAATCCAGAATTGGTCTGAAAGTTCCCTCTTTTTTGGGAACCACAAACAGATTTGAGTAAAACCCCATTCCTTGTTCCACGGTTGGAACTGGGTGTATCACTCCCATTTTTAACAGGTCTTCTACACAATGTAAGAATGCCTGTCTCTTTATTTGGTTTGAGGATAAGTGAGACATGTGGAACCTTCCCCTTGGGGGTAGTTCCTTGAATTCCAGAAGATAACCCTGAGAAACTATTTCTAGTGCCCAGGGATCCTGAACATCTCTTGCCCAAGCCTGAGCGAAGAGAGAGAGTCTGCCCCCTACTAGATCAGGTCCCGGATCGGGGGCTACTCCTTCATGCTGTCTTGTTAGCAGCAGCAGGTTTCTTGGCCTGCTTACCCTTGTTCCAGCCTTGCATCGCTTTCCAAGCTGGTTTGGTTTGCGAAGCATTACCCTCTTGTCTAGAGGCTGCAGAGTTGGAGGCCGGTCCGTTCCTGAAATTGCGAAAGGAACGAAAATTAGACTTATTCTTGGCCTTGAAAGGCCTATCTTGTGGGAGGGCGTGGCCCTTACCCCCAGTGATGTCTGAGATAATCTCTTTCAATTCTGGCCCAAAAAGAGTTTTACCCTTGAAAGGGATATTAAGCAATTTTGTCTTGGAAGATACATCCGCTGACCAAGACTTTAGCCAGAGCGTTCTGCGCGCCACAATTGCAAACCCAGAATTTTTCGCCGCTAATCTAGCTAACTGCAAAGCGGCATCTAAATAAAGGAATTAGCCAACTTAAGTGCGTGAACCCTGTCCATAACCTCCTCATACGGAGTCTCTCTACTGAGCGACTTTTCTAGTTCTTCGAACCAGAACCACGCTGCTGTAGTGACAGGAATAATGCACGAAATAGGTTGCAGGAGGTAACCTTGCTGTACAAAAATCTTTTTAAGCAAACCCTCCAATTTTTTATCCATAGGATCTTTGAAAGCACAATTATCCTCGATAGGAATAGTAGTGCGCTTGGCTATTGTAGAAACTGCCCCCTCGACCTTAGGGACTGTCTGCCATAAGTCCTTTCTGGGGTCGACCATAGGAAATAATTTCTTAAATATAGGAGGGGGAACAAAAGGTATGCCGGGCTTCTCCCACTCCTTATTCACTATGTCCGCCACCCGCTTGGGTATAGGAAAAGCGTCGGGGTGCACCGGAACCTCTAGGAACTTGTCCATCTTGCACAATTTTTCTGGAATGACCAGGTTGTCACAATCATCCAGAGTAGATAGCACCTCCTTAAGCAGTGCGCGGAGATGCTCTAATTTAAATTTAAATGTCACAACATCAGGTTCTGCCTGTTGAGAAATTCTACCTGAATCTGAAATTTCCCCATCTGACAAAACCTCCCTCACGGCCCCTTCAGATTGGTGTGAGGGTATGACAGAGCAATTATCATCAGTGCCCTCCTGCTCTACAGTGTTTAAAACAGAGCAATCGCGCTTTCTCTGATATGCAGGCATTTTGGATAAAATATTTGCTATGGAGTTATCCATTACTGCCGTCAATTGTTGCATAGTAATAAGCATTGGCGCGCTAGAAGTACTAGGGGCCTCCTGCGTGAGCAAAACTGGTGTAGACACAGAAGGAGATGATGAAGAACTATGTCTACTCCCTTCATCTGATGAATCATCTTGGGCAACTTTACTATCTGTGGCAGTACTGTCCTTACTTTGTTTGGACGCTATGGCACAATTATCACACAATATTGAAGGGGGAGACACATTGGCTTCCATACATACAGAACATAGCTTATCTGAAGGCACAGACATGTTAAACAGGCTTAAACTTGTCAATAAAGTACAAAAATCGTTTTTAAACAAAACCGTTACTGTCTCTTTAAATTTTAAACAGTGCACACTTTATTACTGAATATGTGAAAAACTATGAAGGAATTGTTCAAATTTAACCAAATTTTCACCACAGTGTCTTAAAGCATTCAAAGCATTGCACCCCAAATTTGAGACCTTTAACCCTTAAAATGAGGAAACCGGAGCCGGTTAAAATTTTAACCCCTCTACAGTCCCAGCTACAGCCTTTGCTGCGACTTTACCAAACCCAGGGGGTATACGATACCAAATGAAGCCTTCTAGGAACCTTTTCAAATACTTTCAGACCCACACACATGCAGCTGCATGTCCTGCTCTCAAAAGAAACTGCGCAGTAATGGCGCGAAAATGAGGCTCAGCCTACTACAGGGAAGGCCCTTCCTGACTGAAAAGGCGCCTAAACCAGTGCCTGACGTTAAAAAAAACGTTCCCCAAATTTTATAAGTGTGAATATCAACATCAATCTTTATAAAAAGCCCAAATAAAGCAATCGATCTTGCCCATAAAAATGTCTACCAGTTTTATAGCCCACATTAAGCCCTTTATTCTGTTTGATTAAGAAAATGGCTTACCGGTCCCCATGAGGGGAATGACAGCCTTCCAGCATTACACAGTCTTGTTAGAAAAATGGCTAGTCATACCTTAAGCAGAAAAGTCTGCTAACTGTTTCCCCCAACTGAAGTTATTTCATCTCAACAGTCCTATGTGGAAACAGCAAACGATTTTAGTTACTGCTGCTAAAATCATATTCCTCTCACAAACAGAACTCTTCATCTTTTTCTGTTTCAGAATAAATAGTACATACCAGCACTATTTTAAAATAACAAACTCTTGATAGTATAATAAAAAACTACAACTAATCACCACATACTCTTCACCATATCCGTGGAGATGTTGCCTGTGCAACGGCAAAGAGAATGACTGGGGTGGGCGGAGCCTAGGAGGGACTATATAGACAGCTTTTGCTGTGCTCTTTGCCATTTCCTGTTGGGGAAGAGAATATTCCCACAAGTTATGAATGACGCCGTGGACCGGACACACCAATGTTGGAGAAATAACAAATTATCAAAAATAAAAAAGAATTACACCTACTCTAATAGCCCTATCAAAATAAAAAAAGCCCACCAAAATAAAAAAAACTAGCCTACAATAAACTACCAATAGCCCTTAAAAGGGCCTTTTGTGGGGCATTGCCCCAAAGAAATCAGCTCTTTTACCTGTAAAAAAAATAAAATATAAACACCCCCAACAGTAAAACCCACCACCCCCAAAACCAACCCCCCCAAATAAAAACCCTAACTCTAAAATAACCTAAGCTAAAGGGCATTTGTATGGGCATTGCCTTTAAAAAGGCATTTAGCTCTTTTACTGCCCAGACCCTAAACTAAAAAAAAACCCACCCAAACAACCCTTAAAAAAAACTAACACTAACCCCAAGACGATCCACAACACAGTTGTTGAAGTCCCGCTTGAAGGATCCATCCAGCCGGCGAAGTCCTCATCCAGGCGGCAAGAAGTCTTCATCTAGACGGCCTCTTCTATCTCCATCCAGCCGGCAAAGTCCTCATCCATGCGGCAAGAAGTCTTCATCCAGGCAGCCTCTTCGATCTTCATCCAGCCAGCGCAGGTCTATCCTGAAGACATCCAGCGCAGAACATCCTCTTCATACGGTCTCCGCTGTAAACTGGAACTTCAATGCAAGTGATGTCATCCAAGATGTCATCCCTTACATTCCTATTGGCTGAAAGATTTGAATCAGCCAATAGGAATTAGGGCTGCTAAAATCCTATTGGCTATTCAAATCAGCCAATAGGATTTAAGCAGCTCTCATTCTATTGGCTCAACGCAACCATATCGCACACAAAAGACAGTGTTTGAAAACTTGTAATAGCAGTGCTATAGAAAATTAAATAACGTAACTTTTATTGCGTTCGTTAATTTCTCTATAGCGCTCAAAACTCGTAATCTAGCTGATTGTTAGTAAATATTATTTAAGTATTTGAAATCATTATAAAGTGTTATAAGATTATACTTAAACCCAATTTTTTTCTTTTATGATTCGGATAGAGCATGCAATTTTAAGCAACTTTCTAATTTACTCCCATTATCAATATTTCTTCATTCTCTTGGAATCTTTATTTTAAAAAAAAGCAGGAATGAAAACTTAGAAGTCGGCCCATTTTTGGTTCAGCACCCTCTGTGTGTATGTGCTGTGGTAAGTCACTTACCTGAAGTAGCACCCCTTTACCAGCTTACCAGGCATGTAGCTGCAGACATATAGAGTAGAGAGCCCATCCAGTGCCGGTACGGGTACCGCAGAGGATATCTGTAGGAAATCCAAGTACCCCACAGGGGGAGGCTAATGATAAGTTCCCCCAATGCCAGAGGGTAGTTATGGCTGAAGTCCCATAAGGAAATACTTCGCATATAACAGGGTATTCCTATGTCCCTGTATCATTCAGCTGCTGTGAAGTATATAAATCTATAAGCAAGTAGCTGGTACACCTCTATTCTCAACCACCTCCTGTGAGGCCAAGAACAAAACTGAATAGAGATGGGAGGGATTTTAAGCTCTTGTATGGGTTTCTTGACCTCCTCCTAGTGGCAGGAAATATATCCCATATGTTATGGAGGACTATGGACCATCATTTTACAAAAGAAATGAATAATTTATGATTCAGAAAGATCTTACCATTTCAAAAATGTTCTCTTTGTCATCTCCTTTCCCTGAGAGCATACTGATGTAGACCCAGGAGCATGTGTCTAAAGCACTTTATGGCAGTTCTGTTTGCCACATTGTTATACATATAGTGCTCAAGACACATGTATACTCATGAGAGTACCTCAGTATTTTCTCCTTGAAAGGAGCTATATTTAATCAAAGGATACCACAAAATGGACATAATTGATAACAGAAGTAAATTGGAAGGTCTATTTAAACCTGAAAGCTAGATGTTTCTTATTTGTTTTAAAAATAAATACGGTGGACTAGATGTTTGATTGATCTGTTGTTATATTTTAATTCTCTACAGAACGGGTACATAGGAACAAAAGACTAAGGGGGGCTCTAAACTTTATATTGTGCCCTAGGAATCCACTTGTGTTTTGTCCTGAGGCTGTAGAAAACTGCACAGGAACAGCCATTCAGCAGATTGTTATGATGTAATATCTGTCTGCTGAGCTATGGGTTGTTTACACTACAGCTTATACGTTTATTAGGCTGTTATATGGTCCTATGGAGCTCATCAGTAATGATTTTCATGGTCTGTGAAGTACATCACCGATGAAAACATGAGTGATTAAGCTGTTAGCCTTCAAAAAATGTCTTCATGAAACAGTTACGTAGCAGTGATTTAGGGGTACTGTAAAATTCTTTTCCCTTTAATATGTTTTCAATAACTTGTTACACCAGTGGCAGCATAATTAACTGATCTTTTAGGTTTACTTTTGTATATTAAGAATTTGGTCTTATTAACTGGATTTAAATGGGTTTTGCAGGGAGAGCAGACTTTTCTCTTTATACACAAAAGCCTGCTGATCTATTTCTGTATACACAAAGGTCAATACATAGAGAGAGCAATTAAGAATTAATATTTTAGTGTCTATCTCTTCCATCCCCACTGGGAGGATGACTACAGCTGCTGCATTTTGTTTACATATCTTTTCTACAGAGAATATTGTAATATTCATATTTTCAGTATAGGGGTGGTTTCACCAGGCATCAGAAGCTACTTCAAGTGAAAAAATAAAGGTAAAGGTTGTGATAAACTCCAGCAGGTAAAATGGATCACAAGCAACACAGGGAAGAAAATGTTACAGCACCATGTCCCTTTAACCCTTCAGTCACCACAGAGCCCTGAAACACACCCTCCCTGTCCATATATCAATAGAGAGGTTTGTCAAAAAGAAAATACAGATTCATTTTTTTAAATGCAAAACGATGAACGTAAAACCGATCTGAGAAATTTTCAGTTTAGAGTTAACATTTAAAGGGACAGTCTACACCAGAATTTGTATTGTTTTAAAAGATAGATAATCCCTTTATTACCCATTCCATAGTTTTGCATAACCAACACAGTTATATTAATACACTTTTTACCTTTGTGATTACCTTGTATTTAAAGCCTCTGCAAAATGCCCCCTTATTTCAGTTCTTGCATTTTAGCCAATCAGTGCTGACTCCTAGGTAACTTCACGTGCATGAGCACGTTATCTATATGACATACATGAACTAACGCCCTCTAGTGGTGAAAAACTGTCAAAATGCATTCAGATAAGAGGCATATGAGCACAAATAGCATATGAGCCTCCAAAGTTTAGCTTTCAACTAAGAATATCAAGAGAACGCAAAATTGGTGCTAAAAGTAAATTGGAAAGATGTTTAAAATGACATGCCCTGTGTGAATCATGAAAGTTTATTTTGGACTAGACTGTCCCTTTAAGGGATATGAAAGTCGTTTATAGACAGCATGTAATTTTAAAAATAACACAGCAGTGTTTGTAACAATATATATAATTGCTTCAAACTTATGACTTAAGACACGTGCACGCACCTGATAATTCTCTCTAGTATCCTTTATTGAAGAACATGTCAACTTGGAAGTTTTTTAATTGTATGCTCTACTTGATTAATTACATTTTAGTTTTAACTTTATGTCCTCTTCATAATTCAGAAGAAGCAACGTGTTTCTCTTAGTACCTTGTGTTTAAACTATTTTCTATGAGAGCAAACTTAGGTATGCTTATGAGTGCGCACTATATGAAAGCAAAGATTGCTACAATGTTACACACCACTGCCATATAGAGCATGCGCTTGAGTCTATCTAAGTATCCTGCAATGGAAGGAAGCTTCAACTAAGGGTACCAATATAATTAAATACATTTTACATCAGGAGTAAATTGTAAAGGTTTTTTCCTTTTTAATTGTAAGCTATATCATAAAACTTTAATTTTAACTTCCCAACCCTTATTATAAAATGTCTAGCCTGTCGTGTAAGTAATCAACAAAATAAAAACCAAAATGAAAAAAAAACCAGCAACAGAATTGACGGACAGAATATAAAACGTTTAATTCCAGAAGATGAATATATTTGAAAGTTTCTTGCTTTCTATAGCTATTCCTTTTAAGAATGTCAAAACTGCTCTATCAGCCAAAAAATTACCATACGGAAGTCAAATGCTGGAATATGAAAGGATTTTTATCAGTCTGCATTAGGACAGTGACTTCCTGGATTAGCACCGAATCTATTCTGAAAAGAAATGGTGAATAAATAATTTATCCGGTAACTTTCGCTAATCAACGACTTTGTTATCACAGCTCTACAGGCTTCTCTATGCGATAAGCGTTTAACATTTCTTATCCTGTCCTTCCTGTGCAGATTAAAATTTGAACATTTATAAGCTTGAGTGGTAAAGTAGTGACACTTAAAAGGTTCTTAGTCAATTGATGTGGATTGTATGAATGCAAAGGTGAACAGAGTATTGAGCTTAGAATATAGGCAGGCACTCAACTGTCTAGCGACTTCTGCAATTATAATTACGTAGTGCAAACCATGTGTAAACGCATTCAGGGAATATTTTGTGTATTTGAAAGACCTTGCAATTTTTTTCATGAAAAAATGTTATGCAAAAATTTTGTAAATCTCTAAAATATATATGAATATATATATCTATATATATTATATAGATATATATATACATATATATATATACAAACACACATACATACATATATATCTATACACACACACACATATATATATATATATATATACAGTATATACATACATACATACACACACGCATATATATATATATATATATATATATGTATATATATATACACACACACACACACACATATATATATATATATATATATATATATATATACACACGCACACACACATTTTAGACATATATATGTGTGTGTATATGTATGTGTGTATGTATATGTGAGTGTGTGTGCATGTGAGTGTGTTTGTATATATATGTGAGTGTGCGTGCGTGCGTGCGTGCGTGTGTGTATATGTGAGTGTGTTAGTATGAGTGTGTGTATATATGTGTGTGTATGTGTATTTATATATACAGTATCTCACAAAAGTGAGTACACCCCTCACATTTTTGTAAATATTTTATTATATCTTTTCATGTGACAACACTGAAGAAATTACACTTTGCTATAATGTAAAATAGTGAGTGTACAGTCTGTATAACAGTGTGAATTTGTTGTCTCCTCAAAATAACTCAACACACAGCCATTAATGTCTAAACCGTTGGCAACAAAAGTGAGTACACCCCTAAGTGGAAATGTCCTAATTGGGCCCAATTAGACATGTTCCCTCCCCGTGTCATGTGACTCGTTAGTGTTACAAGGTCTCAGGTGTGAATGGGGAGCTGGTGTGTTAAATTTTGTGTTATTGCTCTAACACTTTCTCATACTGGTCACTGGAAGTTCAACATGGCACCCTCATGGCAAAGAACTCTCTGAGGATCTGGAAAAAAAAATATTGTTGCTCTACATAAAGATGGCCTAGGCTATAAGAAGATAGCCAAGACTCTGAAACTGAGATGCAGCACGGTGGGCAAGACCATACAGTGGTTTCACAGGACAGGTTCCACTCAGAAAAGGCCTCGCCATGGTCGACCAAAGAAGTTGAGTGCACGTGCTCAGCGTCATATCCAAAGGTTGTCTTTGGGAAATAGACGTATGAGTGAAGCCAGCATTGCTGCAGAGGTTGAATCGATGGAGGGTCAGTCTGTCAGTGTGTCAATTTGATGCACACTGCATCAAATTGGTCTGCATGGCTGTCGTCCCAGAAGGAAGCCTCTTCCAAAGACAATGCACAAGAAAACCCGCAAACAGTTTGCTGAAGACAAGCAGACTAAGGATATGGATTACTGGAAACATGTCCTGTGGTCCGATGAGATCAAGATAAACTTATTTGGTTCAGATGGTGTGAAGCGTGTGTGGTGGCAACCAGGTGAGGAGTACAAAGACAAGTATGTCTTGTCTACAGTCAAGCATGGTGGTGGGAGTGTCATGGTCTGGGTCTGCATGAGTGCTGCCAGCACAGGGAAGCTAGTGGAAGAGGACTCCAGTTGCAACCTGTGAAGCCCTGGTGAACTTCATGCCCAAGAGGGTTAAGGCAGTGCTGGAAAATAATGGTAGCCACACAAAATATTGACACTTTGGGCCCAATTTGGATATTTCCACTTAGGGGTGCTCTCACTTTTGTTGCCAACAGTTTAGACATTAATGGCTTTGTGTTGTGATATTGTGAGAGGACAGCAAATTTACACTGTTATACAGGCTGTACACTCACTACTTTACATTGTAGCAAAGTGTAATTTCTTCAGTGTTGTCACATGAAAAGATATAATAAAATATTTAGACTCATGAGTAAGAGTCTGTAGACTCGAAAAGTCGCTTTGTCTGAAGTTTTGGAATAAAATTGCAAGTTGTTTCTAAGTGCTGTGGACATTGTTGCTTCTTTACAAAAATGTGAGGGGTGTACTCACTTTTGTGAGATACTGTATATATGTTTGTGCGTTTATACAGGTTGAACTCTATGGACTTCAGTGTTTTTTTCAACCTTATCTACTATGTTACATGTGTGTGTTAATATATGAGTCTATATGTGTGTGTGTGTTGTGAGTGGTAGAACAGTGAGCATATAACTGAATTATTGTTATTAGAATAATTTTATTTCCATGCTTTAGGTGTATTTTATATTTGTTATTGCTCTACTGGAAATCTCACATTTTCTGTCTTACAAAACCTGTTTTTGTTTCTCCACTATCTGCTTATATTCTCCTTCTCTGTTCTCCCATCCTTATGACTCTGCTTTCCCAATCTCATGTCTATAACTCTTCCTCCTGGGGACTGATGTGAGCATAAGTCTGCTCTGTGGTCTGGTGAATCCCTAGGTGAGCTCAAGGGCCTGATGTGTGCATAGTTCTGCTCTGTGGTCTGGAGTCTGCTCTGTGGTCTTGTGAAGCCCTGGGTGAACTCTAGGGACTGATGTGGGCATAGGTCTGATCTGAGGTCTGGAGAAGCCCTAGGTGAACTCTAGGGCCTGATGTGAGCATAAGTCTGTCCGGTGGTCTGGTGAAGCCCTAGGTGAACTCTAGGGCCTGATATGGGCATATGTCTGCTCTGTGGTCTGGTGGAGCCCATTGTGAACTCTAGGGCCTCATGTGGGCATAGGTCTGATCTGGAGCTTTATGTAGACATGGCTTTGCTCTGGGGTATGATGCAGATGTGGGTCTGCTCTAGGCCTGATGTGGGCCTAAGTCTGCTCATTCTCTAATGTAGGCCTATATCATCTTTATGGACTTATATGGGCATAGGGTTGCTTTGTGGTATAATGAGGGCACAGATCTGCTCTGGGGCCTAATGTGAGCAGAGATCTGCTCTAGGGCTTGATGTGGGCATATGTATGCGCTAAAATCTGCTGATGCCCTAGGTGAGCAAAGTTCTGACATGGCTTTGCTTTGGGGTATGATGCAGATGGGGGTCTGTTCTGGGGTTTTATGTAGACAGGGATATGCTCAGGGGTATGCTGTAGACAAAGGTGTGCTCTGGGGTCTGATGTTGGCATGTCTACTCAGGGGCCTGATGTGGGCATCATTTTGCTCTGGGGCCTGATGTGTTCATATGTCTGCTCTAGGACAGGATATGGGCCTAGGGCACCTCTGTTGTCTGATGAAGGGTTAGGCCAGCTCTAGGACCTGATGTTGACATAGGTCTTCTGTATTGTCTGATGTGGGCATAGGTCTGCTCTATGGTCTGATGTGGGCACCGGTGTAATCTGTAATCTAATGTAGGCCTATGTCTTCTTTAGAGCTTGATGTGGGCATTGGGTCTGCTCTGTGGTCTGATGTAGGTCTATGTGATTTCTAGGCCCTGATGTGAACATAGATCTGCTCTGGGACTTGATGTCATTTTGGGTCTGCTCTGGGGGCTGATATTGACATGGATATGCACTAGGGTCTGATACAGCATGGGTCTGCTCTGGGGTCTGATGTAGACATGGGACTGCTCTGGGGTATGATGTAGACATGGGACTGCTCTGGGGTCCGATGTAGACAAGGGAATGCTCTGGGGTCTGATGTAGACATGGATCTGCTCTGGGGTCTTATGTAGACATGGATCTGCTCTGAGGTCTGATGTAGACATGGGACTGCTTTGGGGTCTGATGTAGACAAGGGACTGCTCTGGGGTCTGATGTAGACATGGGTCTACTCTGGGGTCCGATGTAGACAATGGACTGCTCTGGGGTCCGATGTAGACATGGGTCTGCTCTGGGGTCCGATGTAGACAAGGGACTGCTCTGGGGTCTGATGTCACCATGGGTCTGCTCTGGGGTCTGATGTAGAAATGGGACTGCTTTGGGGTCTGATGTAGACATAGGACTGGTCTGGGGTCTGATGTAGACATGGGTCTGCTCTGGGGTCTGATGTAGACATTGGTCTACTCTGGTCTTGATGTAGACATGGGACTGCTCTGGGGTCTGATGTCGGAATGGGTCTGCTCTGGGGTCTGATGTCGGCATGGTCTGCTCTGGGGTCTGATGTAGACATGGGACTGCTCTAGGTTCTTATGTAGATATGGGACTGCTCTGGGGTCTGATGTAGAAATGGGACTGCTCTGGGTCTGATGTAGACATGGGTCAGCTCGGGGTCTGATGTAGACATGGGTCAGCTCTGGGCTCTGATGTAGACATTGGTCTGCTCTGGTCTTGATGTAGACATGGGACTTCTCTGGGGTCTGATATCGGCATGGGTCTGCTCTGGGGTCTGATATAGACATGGGACTGCTCTGGGGTTTGATGTAGACATGGGACTGCTCTGGGGTCTGATGTAGACATGGGACTGAACTGGGGTCTGATGTAGACATTGATCTGCTCTAGGGTCTAATGCCGGCATGGGTCTGCTCTGGGGTCTTATGAAGACTACAGTTTGCTCTGGAGTCTGATCTAGACATGTGTCTGTTTTGGGGTCTGATGTTGACACGGATCTGCTATAAGGTCTCATGTAGATATGGGTCTGTTTTGAGGACTGATGTATATATGGGTCTGCTGTAGGCCTTGGTTTCATATGGCAATTGGGCATATGGTCTGATGGGACATAAAACTTTGCAGGGGATATGCTTATGGTTTGTTGTATAATGTGGGTTCATACTAATATACAGTTGTGGTACAAGTTCATTTTGGGTATAAGGTGCATATAGGGCTACAGGAGGCATCTGACACAGGTTACTGTATGGGACATATGGGATGGGGTCTGATTTGTGCATTTGGTATTTTATGTTTTAAAAATTACGAAATAGACAATTTCAAAGTTCTTTAAAAATTAAGATACTTTGAATTGCACTTCTGTTCTAATATATTCAATATCAGAACTAAACAAATACTGTAAATGGAGGTTAACTTAAAGGGACAGTAAAGTCTAAATTAAACGTTCATGATTCAGATAGGGCATGTAATTTTAAACAATTTTCCTATTTACTTTTATCATCAAATTTGTTTTGTTCTCTTGGTATTCTTAGTTGAAAGCTAAACCTAGGTAGGCACATATGCTAATTTCTAAGCCCTCGAAGGCCACCTCTTATCTGAATGCATTTGACAGTTGTTCACAGCTAGATGGCGTTAGTTCATGTGTGCCATATAGATAACATTGTCCTCACGCTCGTGGAGTTATTTATGAGTCAGCATTAATTGCCTGAAATGCAAGTATGTCAAAAGATCTGAGATAAGGAGGCAGTCTGCAGAGGCTTAGATACAAGTTAATTACAGAGTTAAAAAGTATATTAATGTAATTAATTAAGTTATTTGCATTAAGAATGCACAACAAATACTAGGTACTGGGATAAATGGATGGATAGATAGATAAATAGATAGGTAAATAAATAGATAGATGATAGAAAGACAGACAGGCCAGACAGACAGGTAGCTATGGCTAGATAGTTTAGATAAGCAGTTTTACCCCTTTACTGGCTGTTCAAATCAGCCAATAGGATTTTAGTAGCTCTCATCCTATTGGCTGATTTGAAAAATTTCAGCCAATAGGAATGCAAGGTATCCCAAATATTAAACGGGTACCTTGCATTCAATCCTCAGTGTGCGGCAACGATCGCAAGAAGAGGATCCTTCACACTGGATGTCTCTGTGTCCGACGTTCTTCCTCTGCGGTCACCTCCGCGCCGTCTTCGCCCTGGATGAAGATAGAAGAGGTCCCTGTGATAGAAGAAGATGTCGCCGCATGGAAGAAGACTTTGTCCGTCGGACTTCAGGAACGGTAAGTACTTATTTGGGGATTAGACTTAAAGGGCCAGTAAACCTAGAAAATAATGTTATTTAATTCTGCACATAGTACAGAATTATATAACATTATATTAGTGCTAGCTTTATGTAACATAAAATTGCCGCTTGAATTTTTATTTAAAAAGAGGGGTTTTCAGACCCGCCCTGTGTGCTCTACTGAGCGGGTCTGGTTTTCCCTCTGAACGCATCTGGGCAGCTGTTTAGTCACAGCCCGGCCCGATCGCGCCATTACACTCAATGTAGCTCGTTCCTGCTCTGTCTGACAGGGGGGACTTAGTTTTTTGTAAAAGAGCTGATTAACTTAGGACAATGCCCTACAAAAGGCCCTTTAAAGGGCTATTGGTAGTTTAGTTTGGATTATGGTGTTTTTATTTGGGTGGGCTTTTTTATTTTCATAGAGGTATTAGATTAGGTTTATTTTTTTATTTTTGATAATTTGGTTTATTTTTTTCTGTACTTTTAGACTTTTATTTTTGTAATTTTAGATATTTTTTTTTAAAATGTAATCTTAGTTTTTTTTAAGTACCGTTAGGATTTTATATTTTAATTTACTGTTTTATTATTTTATATAATTGGGGTTAACTTAGGTGGTGTTAGGTTAGGGGGCTTAGTGATTAAATTAGTTTATTGCATTGTAGGGGTTGGTGATTCAGGGGTTAATAGGTTAATAAAGTTTATTGCGTTGTGGGGGGTTGGCGGTTTAGGGTTTAATAGGTTAATTAGGTTTACTGTGTTGTGGGGGATGGCGGTTTAGGGGTTAATCACTTTATTAGGCTGTTTGCAATGTGGGGGGATGGCGGATTAGGGGTTAATACATTTATTAGGCAGTTTGCGATGTGGGGGGATAGCGGATTAGGGGTCAATAGATTTTATTTAGCTATTGCGGTGGGGGGGATGACGGTTGACAGGTAGATATTGCGCATGCGTTAGGTGTTAAATAATACTTTCAGGGAGTTACGGTGCTCACATACTCAGTGCAAGGCTTGCTGCGCCTGCCTATGTGTGGCGAGGTGAAAATGGAGAAAAAGTCTCCTTTTTCTCCGTCTAAGCGCTGAATATATTATACCAATTTGTGATGCGGTTCTATGTTAGTTTATGGGAGTAAAATTTGTGGGCGACGGTGAAATATATGCTGCGCCGTATATGTGATAGCAATACCGGACTAAAAACTGTCGACGCTGCATATGTAATCTCACCCCACAAGTGATTTAATCTTATTTGTGCATGTACTGCTCAGCATTGATTTGTCATCCTTTATATCAGTAATATAGAAAGCAGAGATTTTCTGTAGGTGATAGTAGTTAACATGTTGTTGCTAATTTTAGCATACTGCATGCAAGCTTTATAATTCTTTATTAATATGGCTTTCAGATAATCAGCTATTAAAAACATAATTTATGCTTAGCTGATAAATTTATTTCTCTTGTGATGTATCAAGTCCACGGATTCATCCTTACTTGTGGGATATTCTCCTCCCCTACAGGAAGTGGAGAGGAGAGCTGCCTATATAGCTCCCCCCTTAGCTCCACCCCCCAGTCATTCGACCGAAGGCTAGGAAGGAAAAGGAGAAACCATAGGGTGCAGTGGTGACTGAAAGTTTAAAAATAAAAATATATATGCCTGTCTTAAAAAACAGGGCGGGCCGTGGACTCGATACATCACAAGAGAAATAAATGTATCAGGTAAGCATAAATTATGTTTTCTCTTATAAGATGTATTGAGTCCACGGATTCATCCTTACTTGTGGGATACCAATACCAAAACTTTAGGACATGGATGAAGGGAGGGACAAGACAGGGACCTTAAATGGAAGGCACCACTGCTTGTAGAACCTTTCTCCCAAAAATAGCCTCAGAAGAAGCAAAAGTATTGAATTTGTAAAATTTGGAAAAAGTATGAAACGAAGACCAAGTCGCCACCCTACAAATCTGTTCAACAGAAGTCTCATTTTTAAAAGCCCATGTGGAAGCCACAGCTCTAGTAGAATGAGCAGTAATCCTTTCAGGAGGCTGCCGTCCAGCAGTCTCATAGGCCAAACGGATGATGCTTTTCAGCCAAAAGGAAAGAGAGGTAGCCGTAGCCCTTTGACCTCTCCGTTTACCAGAATAAACAACAAACAAAGAAGATACTTGACGGAAATCTTTAGTTGCTTGTAAGTAGAATTTTAAAGCACGAACCACATCAAGATTGTGTAACAGACGTTCCTTCTTAGATGAAGGATTAGGACACAAAGAAGGAACCACAATCTCTTGATTGATATTCTTATTAGAAATAACCTTAGGAAGAAACCCAGGTTTGGTACGTAAAACCACCTTATCTGCATGGAAAACAAGGTTAAGGGGAATCACATAGTAAAGCTGATAGCTCAGAAACTCTTCGAGTCGAAGAGATAGCTACAATAAACAAAACTTTCCAAGATAAAAGCTTAATATCTATGGAATGCATAGGTTTAAACGGAACCCCTTGAAGAACATTAAGAACTAAGTTTAGGCTCCATGGCGGAGCAACAGGTTTAAATACAGGCTTGATTCTGACCAAAGCCTGACTAAATGCTTGAATGTCTGGGACATCTGCCAGACATTTGTGAAGTAGAATAGACAAAGCAGATATTTGACCTTTAAGAGAACTAGCAGATAATCCCTTCTCCAAACCTTCTTGGAGAAAAGACAGTATTCTAGGAATCCTAATCTTACTCCATGAGTAACCTTTGGATTCACACCAATAAAGATATTTGTGCCAAATCTTATGATAAATCTTCCTGGTGACAGGCTTTCTAGCATGAATCAGGGTATCACTGACCGATTCAGAGAAACCATGCTTTGATAAAATCATGCGTTCAATTTCCAAGCAGTCAGACGCATAGAAATTAGATTTGGATGCGTGAACGGGCCTTGAATTAGAAGGTCCAGCCTCATTGGCAGAGTCCACGGTGAAAACGAGGACATGTCCACTAGGTCTGCATACCAAGTCCTGCGTGGCCACGCAGGAGCTATCAGAATTACCAAAGCTCTCTCCTGCTTGATTCTGGCAACCAGACGTGGGAGGAGAAGAAACAGTGGAAATACATAAGCCAGATTGAAGGACCAAGGCACTGCTAGAGCATCTATCAGTACCACCTTTGGATCCCGGGACCTGGACCCTTAACGAGGAAGTTTGGCATTCTGACGAGACGCCATCAGATCCAATTCTGGTGTGCCCCATAGCTGAATCAGCTGGGCGAATACCTCCGGATGGAGTTCCCACTCCCCCGGATGAAGAGTCTGACGACTTAGAAAATCTGCCTCCCAGTTCTCTACTCCTGGGATGTGGATTGCTGAGAGATGGCAAGAGTGATCCTCTGCCCACCGAATTATTTTGGTTACCTCCATCATTGCTAGAGAACTCCTTATTCCTCCCTGATGATTGATATAAGCTACAGTCGTGATGTTGTCCGACTGAAACCTGATGAATTTGGCCACGCCTGAAGCGCATTGAAAATCGCTCTCAGTTCTAAAATGTTTATCGGGAGGAGAGCTTCCTCCAAAGACCATAAGCCCTGTGCTTTCAGGGAGTTCCAGACTGCACCCCAGCCTAACAGGCTGGCACCTGTCGTTACAATGAGCCACTCTGGAATGCGGAAGCACATTCCCTGAGACAGGTGGTCCTGAGACAACCACCAGAGAAGAGAATCTCTGGTCTCCTGGTCCAGATGCAGTTGAGGAGATAAGTCTGCATAATCCCCATTCCACTGTTTGAGCATGCATAGTTGCAGTGGTCTGAGGTGTAGACGGGCAAAAGGAACTATGTCCATTGCCGCTACCATGAGTCCGATTACCTCCATACACTGAGCCACTGATGGCCGAGGAATGGAATGAAGAGCTCGGCAAGTGGATAAGAGTTTTAACTTTCTGACCTCCATCAGAAATATTTTCATTTCTACCGAGTCTATCAGAGTCCCTAGGAAGGAAACTCTTGTAAGAGGGAAGAGAGAACTCTTTTTTATGTTCACCTTACACCCGTGAGATGTCAGAAAAGCCAACACGATGTCTTTGTGAGACTTGGCTAGCTGGAAAGTCGACGCCTGAATTATGATGTCGTCTAGATAAGGCACCACTGCTATGCCCCGTGGTCATAGAACCGCCAGAAGGGACCCTAGCACTTTTGTGAAAATTCTGGGAGTCGTGGCCAACCCGAAAGGAAGGGCCACAAACTGGTAATGCCTGTTTAGAAAGGCGAATCTGAGGAATTGATGATGATCTCTGTGAATAGGGATGTGTAGATACGCATCCTTTAAGTCCACGGTAGTCATATATTGACCCTCCTGGATCAGAGGCAGAATAGTCTGAATAGTCTCCATCTTGAATGATGGAACTTTGAGGAACTTGTTTAGAATTTTGAGATCCAAGATTGGTCTGAAAGTTCCCTCTTTCTTGGGAACCACAAACAGGTTTGAATAAAACCCTAGCCCCTGTTCCTCCTTTGGTACTAGGCGAATCACCCCCATGGTATGTAGGTCTTCTACACAGCGTAAGAACGCCTCTCTCTTTGTCTGGTTTACAGACAATCGAGAAATGTGAAATCTCCCCCTTGGAAGGGAACCCTTGAATTCCAGAAGATATCCCTGGGACACAATTTCTAAAGCCCAGGGATCCTGAACATCTCTCGCCCAAGCCTGAGCGAAGAGAGAGAGTCTGCCCCCTACTAGATCCGGTCCCAGATCGGGGGCTACCCCTTCATGCTGTCTTAGAGGCAGCTGCAGGCTTCTTGGCCTGTTTACCCTTGTTCCTTGTCTCCAGACTGACTTGGATTGGGCAAAATTCCCCTCTTGCTTTGTAGCAGAGGAAGCTGAAGCTGGACCACTCTTAAAGTTCCGAAAGGAACGAAAATTATTTTGTGTGGCCCTCATCTTATTTGATCTATCCTGAGGGAGGGCATGACCTTTCCCTCCAGTGATGTCTGAAATAATCTCCTTCAGTTCAGGCCCGAATAGGGTCTTACCTTTGAAAAGAATGTTCAAAAGTTTAGATTTAGATGACACATCAGCAGACCAGGACTTAAGCCATAACGCCCTGCGTGCTAAAATGGCAAAACCTGAATTCTTTGCCGCTAATTTAGCCAGTTGAAAAGCGGCATCTGTAATAAAAGAATTAGCCAACTTAAGTGCCTTAATTCTGTCCATAATTTCCTCTAATGGAGTCTCCATTTGAAGAGCCTCAAACCAGAAAGCAGCTGCAGTTGTTACAGGAACAATGCACGCAATAGGTTGGAGAGAAAAACCTTGATGAACAAAAATTTTCTTCAGGAGACCCTCTAATTTTTTATCCATAGGATCTTTGAAAGCACAACTGTCCTCGATAGGTATAGTTGTATGCTTAGACAGAGTAGAAATAGCTCCCTCCACCTTAGGAACTGTCTGCCATGAGTCCCTTATGGTATCAGATATGGGAAACATTTTCTTAAAAACAGGAGGGGGAGTGAACGGAATACCTGGTCTATCCCACTCCTTAGCAATAATATTCACAATCCTCTTAGGGACTGGAAAAACATCAGTGTAAACAGGAATCTCTAAGTATCTATCCATTTTACACAATTTCTCTGGGACCACTATAGGGTCACAATCATCTAGAGTTGCTAATACCTCCCTAAGCAATAAGCGGAGGTGTTCAAGCTTAAATTTAAAGGCCGTCATATCAGAATCTGTCTGAGGAAGCGTCTTTCCTGAACCAGAAATTTCTCCCTCAGATAACAAATCCCTCGCCCCTTCAGAGCATTGTGAGGGCATATCAGAAACGGCTACTAAAGCGTGAGACGGCTCAGCATTTTTCCTTAACCCAGAGCTGTCCCGCTTTCCTTGTAAACCAGGCAGTTTGGACAAAACCTCAGTGAGGGTTGTATTCATAACTGTGGCCATGTCTTGTAAAGTAAATGAATGTGACGCACTAGAGGTACTTGGCGTCACTTGTGCGGGCCTTACTGGTTGTGACACTTGGGGAGAGCTAGATGGCGAACCCTCATTTACTTCTGACTGAGAATCATCTATTGCTCTATTTTTAAGTGCTAATATATGTTCTTTATAATTTATAGACATATCAGTACATTTGGGACACATTCTAAGAGGGGGTTCCACAATGGCTTCCAAACATATTGAACAAGGATTTTCATTGGTATCAGACATGTTAAACAGGCTAGTAATGTAACAAGCAAGCTTGGAAAACACTGTAATCAAAGTAAATAACACTTAGAACTAAAACGGTACTGTGCCTTTAAGAGAAAATAAGCTGCACAAGTTCTGCAAAACAGTGTAAAAAAGCAGTAAACTTAACGAAATTTTTACAGTATTATTTTACAGCCTTAGTAACTTTGCACAACTATGCAAATAAACAATTAACCCCTTAATGGCAAAACCAGATTGAAAAAACATCAAAAACTGATACAAAAGTCTTTCAGCACCTTGCCACAGCTCTGCTGTGGCGCCTACCTGCCCTTCAGAACGATTTGTGGGGAAAAAACCTCCTTTACAGCCCTCAAACACAGCAGGAGCAGTTGGATGACTCTTAAGGAAAAGAAACTGTGCAACTGAGGAGTGAAAATAGGCCCCTCCCACCTCACTCAATGTTTTGAGGCCTATTAGAAAAACACCTGAGTGTCTCTTAAAGGGACACTCAGGCTTTATTACATTTTCATGATTCGGATAGAGCATGTAATTTTAAACAACTTTCCAATTTACTTCCATTAAAAAAAATGTGCACAGTCTTTTATACTTACACTTTTTGAGTCACCAGCTCCTACTGAGCATGTGCAAGAACTCGGACTATACGTATATGCATTTGTGATTGGCTGATTGCTATCACATGGTACAGGGGGAGTGGAAATATACACAAATTTAAAATGTGTTAGAAAAGATTCTACTACTCATTTGAAATTCAGAGTAAATGCTATTGTATTGTCTTGTTATCTTGCATTTGTTGATTATGCAAATCTGCTGTGTTTACTGGTCCTTTAATTAACCATGTGGGTTAAAAAACCCTAACACAAGCCACAAAGACCCCTTCAGTCCCTTCAAAAAACGTTATAATTGCATCATTTACTTGAACAAACAAAAAACTTTTTTTTTTTTTTCCTAACAGTGTCACCAGTAACAAATTAGCCCTTCAAGCAAGCTGAAATTCCTATCCAAGTGTCTGAATACAGCTTACCCTTTCCCCACGGGGATATTGCCAGCCTTTTCAAGAATAAACACAGTCTGTCTAGAAAAACATAGACTGAACATACCTCATTTGCAGCTTAGCTTGCAAACCGTTCCCCCAACTGAAGTTTTCCTGTACTCTTCAGCCCTTGTGAGAACAGCAGTGGATCTTAGTTACAAAGTGCTAAAATCATAATCCTCCTTGCAGAAATCTTCATCTTTTTTTCTGCCAAAGAGTTAATAGTACACACCGGCACCATTTAAAATAACAAACGTTTGCTTGAGAAATAAAAAACTACAATTTTTGTCACCACACTTGCTCTGCACTTCTTAGAGTAGGCAAAGAGAATGACTGGGGGGTGGAGCTAAGGGGGGAGCTATATAGGCAGCTCTGCTGTGGGTGCTCTCTTTGCCACTTCCTGTAGGGGAGGAGAATATCCCACAAGTAAGGATGAATCCGTGGACTCGATACATCTTACAAGAGAAATGTAACTAACTGCCTCTCATGGCCATAAATCCTAATCTGCTCTTTTTGTGTGTGTCTTTTTCTGAAAACCAATAAAAATCTGGGCCATTAGGCATATTTCACTGTATCTAGTACACCCATTTGCTTAATTGCGTATTTGCGTGTTCCTGTGCATCCTGAACACGCATTCTCTCCTACAGAGCCAAGTAAAAATAATACGTTAAATTATAGAAAATCTACGATTTTTAAAAAAGTTAATGGTTTTACTTGGCATATCAAGCAGTTATGCATTTTTTTTAGTAAACAGCAGAAATTTACCATCACATAAAAATAATAGACATTTAAGTGTCCAGTATTTTGAAATAGATTTTACATGACAGATTATTGACATCATGGACAAGGGCAACTCAATGCTGGACACTTGGCAACCCTACCCCTGAGTATTAAGTAACATATAAACTATATAGCAAGAAGCCATTACACTCAATGTAGCTCGCTCCTGCTCTGTCTGACAGCGAGAGCGAGCTACATTGAGTGTAATGGCGCGGTCGGGCCGGTCTGTGACTAGACAGCTGCCCAGATGCGCTCAGAGGGAAAACCAGATCCGCTCAGTAGAGCACAGAGAGCGGGTCTGAAAAACCCTCTTTTTTAATAAAAATTCACAGGCAATATTATGTTATATAAAGCTAGCACTAATATCAGAGGCAGACTGAGACCGATTAGGGCCCCGGGCAAAAATTAGGGAAGGGCCCCTACTGAATCACACTGACCCAAATGTTTCAAAATGTATGCAAATAAACATGGTATCTTCCCTGCCCTGCGCCTCAGGCCCCCAAACCTCAAGGACAAGGACCACCAACGTCAAGGGCCAGAGACAGGGCCACTAACCTCCAGGGCCAGATCCCATACTCCATGGCCCTCAAAGTGACAAACCCCCGACAGGGCCCCCCCACACCCTATTGCCCCCAGCAACAAACCCGACATCCAGGCACAAGGCCCCTACTAAACCCACACTCAAGTTCTTAGTAAATGACAGGGCAGCTGTGAGCCCAAACTTAAGCAGCACGCCAGGAGCCATGGAAATGCCATTTGTGGGGCCCCTGACATGCTGGGCCCTCGGTCCAGGTCCTATTTGCCCGGCTGATCAGTCCGCCCCTGACTAATATAATGTTATATAATTCTGCACTATGTGTATGTAACATTATTTTCTAGGTTTACTGACCCTTTAAAGGACCACTCACTGCAGTAGAATTGTATAATTAACAAGTACATAATACACAGACAATGATTTAACACCTACTGTGAAATAAGCAGTAGCTTTTTCCTGACAGTTTTATTTTTCTCCCATTTTCCATCCTTCTGTACCATGTTACAGACATCAGCCAATCACAGACTAGTACACGTATACCCTGTGAGCTTGTGCACATGCTCAGTAGGATCTTGTTCCCCAGCAAGTGTTTATATAAACAGATTGTGCAAAATTTGGTAATGGCAGTAGATCGGAAAGTGTCTTAAAACTGCTGCTCTATGTGTATCAGAAAAGTTTTTACTTGAGTGTCCCTTTAATAAAACAAGTCATGTTATGAAGTTGCTAGATAGTAAAGCCAAAATGTAACTTTTATGACTTTATAACTTTGCCATTTTTTTTTTTAAACTTTTATTTAAATCCAGGATTATATTGAGAAAAAAAGAAATCAAATTACAAATTTTGCGCCACGCAGGGCCTGATGTTACATATTACAAATAATGTAGACAATACAAGAAAAATAAAAAAGTTGTCAGTATTTCACAGAATTATACCAAAACATAGATTCTAAAATAAATTATATTCTCTGCTGGAGTCTTTTCTTTCCTTTTTTATTCCATTCTCTCAACATTACAACAAATTAGACCTTTTACTATACAGTAATCTGAAAAATTTTAAGAAAAAATAACCGTACAGTAACAAAAAAAAAAGAAAAAAAAAAAAAAAAAAAGGGGGGGGGGGGGGGAGAGAGGGAAGGAATCTTGACCCACCAGTTTGAGGCTTGAGCAGAGTGGATTACCAAACCCCCAGCAAAACTAGCTCTGAATTTCTGAAAGGGTAAATCATATATTCTATCTCATTCGGTGACAGCGTTTTAAGTACTGACCATTTTTTAAAGAAACCATCGATATACGTTTCCTTTTCCATATTGGTATCTGTTTGCTCTAGTATACTCTGTTTTCTTAGACAGTTTTTAAGCTCATTTATACTAGGGTTCCTACTTCCTTTCCATTTCTTAAAAATCAAGTACCTTGCCGCTAAGATAATCATATTCACTATTTTATTATACATCCGCAGATTTTTAGTCGCGTCCCATAGAAAAATGACATCAGCCACTTTAAATTTTAAAGGGGAAATTTTTAATACTTGATTGATCCAGTATTCAATCTTAAGCCAAAAGCATTTGATTCTGGGACATTCCCAGATCATATGAATGAGATCTGCTGATAAAATGAACATTTTGGACATTTACAGAAATTAATGTTCCCATATCTAGACCCCCTTCTTCGGGGTATAGTAGGTCCTATATAATAGCTTTATATGAGTCTCTCTCCATGTAGCTGATAAGGTAATTTGTAAGACTTTTGAAATGGAAGCATGAATTTTGCTTACATTTATATCCTCTTGAGGTATTATTAAATTCCATGCGGTTGATAAGTTTCCTAAATTCTTTTCCCCTTTGTTAGAAATTAAGAATTGATAACATGGGGAAATTGACATAAATCCGTTCCTTGCTAACACAAGCCAGTTCTCCAACTTTCCCAGGGACCAATTCCAGCCCGATTAATTTACCATCTTGCAGATAAAATGCCTTATTTGTAAATATGCAAAGATTTCTTTGTTACAAAGGTTAAATTCTCGTTTCAAGTTCTCAAACGTTTTAATGCAAAGTCTATTCTTATCTATCATCTGAGAAATATTATACAAGCCTAAGGTGTGCCAGTTCTGAAAAGAAACCGATTGTAGTCCCGCTTGAAATTTAGGGTTTCCTTTAATTGGCATATAGTCAGAAATGCTGCTTTTGATGGATAATATCTTACAGATCTTCCACCATGCTTGTAAAGGATACATTAACGTTTTGAGTCTTTTGATTTCTTGGGGAATTAATTTGATATTACAATGTATTAAAGCTAAAGGAAGAAAGGGAGAGCTTACACTTTTTTCAAGTTCATTGTTTATTGTATAATCTTTATTTAAAATCCAGTCGACCACTATTCGAGCAAGAAAAGCCAGGTTATATAATTGTATGTCTGGCAGTGCCAATCCCCCATACTTTCTAGGCAACTATAGTTTCAGTAGCGATATTCTGGGCTTTTTGATCTGCCATATAAAGTTTCTTATCATGCTGTTGATTTTACCAACATCCTTCCGTTTAAGCATTACTGAGGTATTCTGCAAAATATATAATAATTTCGGGAGAAGTATCATTTTGAATGCAGCAATACGCCCTGAGATTGAAAGTGGAAGGTTCTGCCATACTTTCATACTATCCCTGATCTCGTTCATCACTGGTATTATATTAAGATCATAACATTGATCTATATCAGGTGATATTATTATCCCTAAGTATCTGAAAGATTCAGAGACTCTGAAGGGTATATCTAAAAGGGAACCCGAGGTCTTTCTGATCCAGAGTAACTCCGACTTGTTCTATAATTGACATAATTATAGGTATATTGTTTTGCGTATTGGAAATGTATAGAAGAATATCATCAGCGTACAACGCAATTTTGAGCTCTGTTTTACCTATTTTTATACCTTCCATTTGATCCCTTATCATTATTGTCAGAGGTTCAATTGAAATATCGAAGAGAAGAGGAGAGAGGGGGCACCCCTGACACGTCCCTCTTTCAAGTGGTATCTCGAGAGATAGAATATTATTAACAATTATCTTTGTATGTGACTTATTATATATGTTCTCAACAAATTTAAGAAAGTTTCCCTTAAGACCAAATTTAACTAGAGACGTGACCAGATGATCATGATGAATTGAATCAAACGCTTTCTCAGCATCAATAGAGACAATTGCTAAATCTGAGGGATCCCCCTCTCTCCCCAATCCCACCTTCTCTGCAAGCTTAAAATAGTCTATTGTAACTAAAACTTCTCTGACTTTTGCTGATGAGTTCCGTTTCTGCAGAAACCCTGCTTGATCTTTATGGATTATTTCAGGGAGTACCAACTGCAATCTTTTAGCTATAATGGAGGTCAGAATTTTGTAGTCAGCATTCAATAGTGCTATGGGCCTATAGGACTCTTTATTGTTAGGATCCTTCCCGGGCTTCAAGATCAAAGTTGTATAGGAGGCACAGAATTGAGGAGAAACTGCATTCGCTTCTGTATAGATGTGATTAAAAAGCTTGCTCAGGGGTGGAGCGATCAATGGCGTGAGAATTTTGTAAAATTCGTTGGGCAGTGCGTCCGGCCCTGATGCTTTACTTAATGGGAGATCTTGGATAACTTTTAAGATTTCTGCCTCAGATATTGGAGAGTTTACTATTGTCATCTTTTCACTATTAAGTGTCGGATGAGTGATTTTACTCCAGAATTCTTCGGATTTGACCTTGTCTGAGTTTTTCAAGGAGTAGATCTTTCTAAAATAGTCTGAGAAAATATTATAGATATCTTCCGTATTTATATGGATTTTCTCTTTATGATGGAGTTTATCTATTAATGGGGATCTTCTTTCCCTTCTCATCAAGTTAGCCAATAGTTTTCCGGCTTTATTCCCATGTCGGTAGAGTCTTGCCTGAAGCTTTAACTCCTTCTGCGTCTCTTTATAAATTTGGAATGTATCTCTTTCATTTTTTGATCTATTATACTTAATCCAGTTTTCTTGAGAATTATTAAGTAAATAATTATTATATGAGTTAATTACTGATTTTGTCACTTCTGTCTCTCTCATCTTTAGTGTTTTAAGTATATTAGCACTATATGAAATTATTTCTCCTCTGAGAACTGCCTTTGTGGCCTCCCAGAAGATATTCGGACGATCGACGTAGTCTTTGTTTATCTCCGTGTAGTCTTGAAATTTCTCTTTCAGACAAATTTTAAATTTTAAGTCATTTACCAACCATACAGGAAAGAAGAAGCGAGAAGATCCTGATTTGGAGTTTTTATATAAAATTTCTATTGTAACAGGACTATGATCTGATATGTTGATAGGGAAGATTTTAGCTTTAATTTGCATTTTACAAAGTCTTTCGTCGATAAGAAATAAGTCTATCCTAGATAGAGTTTTATGAGCTCTGGATAAACAGGTATAGTCTCTTACCTCTTGATTCTGCAATCTCCATATATCCCTTATTAATAGATTTTGAAACATTTTCTTAAACATTTTGGTTTCCAGATTATCTCGCTTGTTCTTCCCTGCCATTGGCTTCTGTCTTAACCTGTCTAATGGATAATGTGGAGCCATGTTAAAGTCCCCGCCTAAAATTAGATATCCTACTGATTCAGTGAGAATTTTTGCCTGCAGATTATCCCAGAATATTGGGTCAAACACATTGGATGCGTATAGATTGCAGAGTGTATATAAAGTTCCCTCTATTTTTAGTTTTAGAATTACATATCTCCCTTCTGGGTCTAGAATACTATGAAGAATTTCATAATTAATATTTTTTCCTAACAGGATTACCACTCCTCTCTTCCTTTCTATTGCCATTTTAAACAACTTTTCAATTCACTTCTATTATCTGATTTGCTTTGTTCTCTTGAAATCCTTTAGTGAAAAAGCATACCCAGATAGGCTAAGGAAAAACAACACACTACTGGGTTCTAGCTGCTGATTGGTGGCTATACATATATGCCTCTTGTCATTGGCTCACGTGATGTGTTCAGCTAGCTCCCTGTAGCGCATTGATGCTCCTTTAACAAAGGATACCAAGATAATGTAACTCATTTGATAACAGAAGTAAAGTAGAAAGTTGTTTAATATGGTATGTTCTGGGATTTACTACACTGTACAGAAGCATTAAGCAGGCAGACAGCTGGGTAATACATATAAAAAACTTCAGAAAACATTACTACTATAGGCACACAGAGTACAACTCACCTATGGGTTCTGCCTTGATGCTGCCAGGTGAGCACATACTGTATACTTTAGCCAGAATATAATAGTAACAACCCCTTTTATTAACAAAGTTGGAGATAAGGTGCAGAATTGTCTTCCCCTTGTTTACTTTATTATGCAAAGCACATTCATTTAGCTAAACAAATAAAAACACGATCATTTTAAAATTGTAAAACTTTCAAGCTGTCTTTAAACATCAGCAAGAAAACCCATAGAATATATAACCTAACTTTTATTTCTCAAATCTCACAACTTTACTAAACCCTATGACTGCGAAAAAGGGAAAAAAAAAAAAGTAATCAATCATTTAGTTGCCAGCAAAGTCCAGACATTTTATGGAAAACTGCTCAGAAGTAATTTTACCAATCTGAACGTTCCACTTGACAACTATTTGCATAATAAGGTTTTGCCACAATAAGAAGATTGGTAATTTTCAAGTACGCAGGAAGGATTGAAGTTTTAAGAGTCTGTGCACTATCTGCGCACTCAGTCATTCGCTACCAGTATATAGTTCTTTTTTAAACCTCTCAACGTGTCTCTGTTGTGTAATGAATTCTGTCACTCTCAATTGTGGTGCAGAGCAGTGAGCAGAGGAAGAGGTTTGCATTTTGATTATAGAACTGCAGTCAGTTCCTATTATGATGGAAAAGCCATTTCCAAATGAAGTTTTAAGGCACTTATGAGCGTCGCTCTCCTCGTCACTGCCAATTTGATTGGCGCGTCAAATTCTTTTCAAAGGGAAAGCGCATGTTTAATTTGATGAGCAACTTCAAATCCTCAAGTATAGGTACAAAGGAACGTGTTTAAATAGAACGCCGTCACTGTCACAAAAACAATACTAAACATATTGTAAATCCTTGTCTGAGATTATCAACTTGCTAAGAAAAGTTTCGCAGTTGTCTTCTTCATTTTCAGTCATGAAAGAGATCCAGAGTGGAAAAAAGGACAGAAAAACAGTGAATGAAAAAAGAAGACAGAGGGGTTTAAATGGAAATGAAAATTAAACTTTCATTGTTCAGATAGAGTTCGCTTTTTTAAAATACTTTGTTAGGAAGCAGCTTGAACTAATCATGTGGAAGAGTTCACTCTGTGATTGGCTGATAGCTGTCACATGATACAGAGTACAGAGAAATGAAAGGAAACTGACATTTTTACGACAAATCTACAGATTGTTTGAAATTTAAATTGTGCTATTGCATTGTCTTTTTATTATGCATTTTAATCTGCTGTATTTAATAATCCTTTAAATGAAAGGAAAAAAGTGAAGGAAAAAAATGAAGATTCCCTACCCTGTTCTCTATCTCTTAGGTGGAGAATTTCAATCTCCCGAGTGTCGTCCGAGTGATCGGCTGTGTGCGGGCAGGGTTGCACGCAAGCACAAAGGAGCACTCATGTGCAATGTTAAGTTTGGGCAGCGGATTGCTGCCTGCCAGATATATATCACTGTCTATTAGTGATGTCGCAAATAGTTCGCCGGCGAACATAGCATGTTCGCGTTCTCCGCGGACGGCGAACATATGCGAAGTTCGATCCGCCCCCTATTCGTCATCATTGAGTAAACTTTGACCCTGTACCTCACAGTCAGAAGACACATTACAGCCAATCAGCAGCAGACCCTCCCTCCAAGACCCTCCCACCTCCTGGACAGCATCCATTTTAGATTAATTTGGAAGCTGCATTCTTAGTGAGAGGAGGGACAGTGTAGCTGCTGCTGATTTAATAGGGAAATTGATAGCTAGGCTAGTGTATTCAGTGTCCACTACAGTCCTGAAGGACTGATCTGATCTCTGCTGTAAGGACAGCACCCCAAAAAGCCATTTTTAGGGCTAGAACATCAGTCTGCTTTTTTTTTTTTCCCTGTGTAATCTAATTGCAGTTGCCTGCCTGCCAGCGTGTGTGTCAGACTCACAGCGTATACTGTGCCCACTTGCCCAGTGCCACCACTCATATCTGGTGTAACAGTAGTGTACATTTAAAAAAACAACACTTTTTTGACTGTGAAATAATAGCAGACAGCTGCCAGTACCCAAGATGGCCACCAATAAGGTAGATGGGGAGGGTTAGAGAGCTGTTTTTGGGGGGATCAGGGAGGTTGGGGGCTAAGGGGGGATGCTACACCACAGCATATGTAAATATGCTATAAAAAAATTAAACAAAATTTAAAAACCTTTTATTCTAGTACTGGCAGACTTTCTGCCAGTACTTAAGATAGAGGGGACAATTGTGGGGTGGGGGAGGGAAGGGAGCAGTTTGGGAGGGATCAGGGGATCTGATGTGTCAGGTGGGAGGCTGATCTCTACACTAAAGCTAAAATTAACCCTGCAAGCTCCCTACAAACTACCTAATTGACCCCTTCACTGCTAGCCATAATACACGAGTGATGCGCAGAAGCATTTAGCGGCCTTCTAATTACCTGAAAGCAACGCCAAAGTCATATATGTCTGCTATTTCTGAACAAAGGGGATCCCAGAGAAGCATTTACAACCATTTGTGCCATAATTGCACAAGCTGTTTGTTAATAATTTCAGTGAGAAACCTAAAATTGCGAGAAAAAAAAATATATTTTTTAAATTTGATCGCATTTGGCGGTGAAATATACCAAAATGGGCGTAGATCAATACTTTGGGTTGTCTACTACACTACACTTGAGCTAAAATTAACTCTACAAGCTGCCTACATGCTCCCTAATTAAGCCCTTCACTGCTGGGCATAAAACACCTGTGGTGCGCAGTGGCATTTAGCAGCCTTCTAATTACCAAAAAGCAACGCCAAAGCCATATAAGTCTTCTATTTCTGATCAAAGGGGATCCCAGAGAAGCATTTATAACCATTTATGCCATAATTGCATAAGTTGTTTGTAAATAATTTCTGTGAGAAACCTAAAGTTTGTGAAAAAGTGAGCAATTTTTTTTTATTTGATCGCATTTGGCGGTGAAATGGTGGCATGAAATATACTAAAATGGAATATATATAAACTGGCACTACACGAATGTGAAGTAAGATAAAGAATCCATAGATTCTGGTGCTACCCCTTGTTAACAATTATAATACACAAAAAAGGAAAGAAAAGATAGGGGCTATTGCAGCACTCATTCTTACTTGAATTGGTATTGAGTTAGTTAAAACAAACTATACTTTATTTGAATATATTTAAAAAATATGGGGTAAATACCCCTACCGTTTACCACACCAACTACCAAACAGTGATTAAACTAAAAACAAGCCCACAGTCACCTCTCTGTTTCCTGGCCGATAGCAGGATACGTCGGCATCAGGTGGCTGAAGTGACTGAAATGGCAAGATTAAAAGTATATGGAGCAAACGCGTTTCGGCTACGACCTAGCCTTTCTCAATGCTGTATTTTACACTGACATTTGGTAAAACCCGAGGCTACCGGATGCGCGGACTTTAATACTCATTGGAAAGCCCCAGTTAGCCAATCACGTCGATTACAGGAAGAACGCCCCGTTATTATCCAATGGTTGTACACGGGGAACAACGCCTACTAACCCGACTGTGTTGTTTGGCTCTAGGGACTAAATGATATGCCGCGCATGCTCAGTGTTCCGCTGCTAGCGTGCAAAAAGTAATTCCATGTAATAACACTGCTAATTTAGAAATACGAATTTATACATTATACGGACAAAGTTTTATCCGAACAAGGAAGATCTTACATTTCTAAGAAATGTTTACCATACGCTATAGGGTTTATATTTCAATGGTTCATATCAATTCACAATCTAACGGTACTTACTGGAGTAGAAGAGTATAAAAGTTTTAAAGACTATGGAAATACCATTATTAACAACCCTTTAAAATTGCCTGCATTATATTTACCATTATGTAAAAATTGCCATACTGGCATGATTTAAGATTATGATATGGAAATCCAACAAAAAGTAAAATATGTTGTCCACTTATACCTCACTTTTGTCTGTCATATTTATAAAATCACATCCAGCATGCCTGAACACATAACGGTAATGCAGTATATATACGCAATATAGATCATAATCCAGATAATGTAATTTCCATCTATAGGGTAATGTTTGTGGGTTCATGGTAATCGATCCTTCTAAATGGTAGTGATACTTCATAAAGAAGAACTGTAACTCTGACTATTGGACAATTATAACTTAATCCTAAATCACATATATACTGCATTACCGTTATGTGTTCAGGCATGCTGGATGTGATTTTATAAATATGACAGACAAAAGTGAGGTATAAGTGGACAACATATTTTACTTTTTGTTGGATTTCCATATCATAATCTTAAATCATGCCAGTATGGCAATTTTTACATAATGGTAAATATAATGCAGGCAATTTTAAAGGGTTGTTAATAATGGTATTTCCATAGTCTTTAAAACTTTTATACTCTTCTACTCCAGTAAGTACCGTTAGATTGTGAATTGATATGAACCATTGAAATATAAACCCTATAGCGTATGGTAAACATTTCTTAGAAATGTAAGATCTTCCTTGTTCGGATAAAACTTTGTCCGTATAATGTATAAATTCGTATTTCTAAATTAGCAGTGTTATTACATGGAATTACTTTTTGCACGCTAGCAGCGGAACACTGAGCATGCGCGGCATATCATTTAGTCCCTAGAGCCAAACAACACAGTCGGGTTAGTAGGCGTTGTTCCCCGTGTACAACCATTGGATAATAACGGGGTGTTCTTCCTGTAATCGACGTGATTGGCTAACTGGGGCTTTCCAATGAGTATTAAAGTCCGCGCATCCGGTAGCCTCGGGTTTTACCAAATGTCAGTGTAAAATACAGCATTGAGAAAGGCTAGGTCGTAGCCGAAACGCGTTTGCTCCATATACTTTTAATCTTGCCATTTCAGTCACTTCAGCCACCTGATGCCGACGTATCCTGCTATCGGCCAGGAAACAGAGAAGTGACTGTGGGCTTGTTTTTAGTTTAATCACTGTTTGGTAGTTGGTGTGGTAAACGGTAGGGGTATTTACCCCATATTTTTTAAATATATTCAAATAAAGTATAGTTTGTTTTAACTAACTCAATACCAATTCAAGTAAGAATGAGTGCTGCAATAGCCCCTATCTTTTCTTTCCTTTTTTGTGTATTATATACTAAAATGGGCCTAGATCAATTCTTTGGGTTGTCTACTACACTACACTTAAGCTAAAATTAACTCTACAAGCTGCCTACATGCTCCCTAATTAACCCCTTCACTGCTGGGCATAAAACACGTGTGGTGCGCAGTGGCATTTAGCAGCCTTCTAATTACCAAAAAGCAACGCCAAAGCCATATAAGTCTGCTATAATGGCATGTCTGGCACACAGTGTTGGGGCAAGGGTCCATCTGACCACTGATACCTGGTCTGCAAAGCATGGTCAGGGCAGGTATATCACCTACACTGCGCACTGTGAAGCGGGCGTAACCCTTACACTACCTGATCGATACAACATCATACCTGATGTTTTAAAGCACGTTATTCCAAACAATTTAGGAATGTTAGGTGATTTATGCCCTTTATGGATTAAAACCAGACTCTGCATCAACTATGTAATTTTCTTTACCTGTTAGCTAAAGCCTGAATTCTACTAAATCGCAAGTATCCATATGACAAATCATACACTTGCATTAGTACTCACTGGGTGACAGTGACAAATCATACACTTGCATTAGTACTCACTGGGTGACAGTGACAAATCATACACTTGCATTAGTACTCACTGGGTGACAGTGACAAATCATACACTTGCATTAGTACTCACTGTGTGACAGTGACAAATCATACACTTGCATTAGTACAGGATGACAGTGACAAATCATACACCTGCATTAGTACTCACTGGATGACAGTGACAAATCATACACCTGCATTAGTACTCACTGGATGACAGTGACAAATAATACACTTTATGGAGATGAAACTTTAAAAGAAATCATTGGTGATGGCTGTAGATTTAATACTTTAGCTAATACTCTTTCTCCCAGTATGTTGAGAAATACACAAACCTATGCTAATCCTAGCTCATGGCTACAACACAATGGGAGCTTCCAATGTGGCAGTAGTCGCTGTAAAGCGTGTGAATACCATAATGTGACAGATACATTCACTTCATATGTAACGGGAGAATCTTTCAAAATACAGGGTTGTTTAAACTGCAGCTCTACTTATGTTATATATCTGGCAGAATGTAAACTATGTAAAAGTCTATACGTGGGACTCACTACTTGTGACGTGAGAACACGTATTAGAGAACATTTAGGGGACATTAGAAATAAAGTCCCTTGTTCCGAATTAAGTAGACACTTTATAGAAGTGCATGATCAATCAGTCAGATCATTTAGTTGGAATGTAATTGAAGCTGTAAAGACCCCTATAAGAGGAGGCAATAGGTCCCAAATTTTGGGAAGACAAGAAGTCTATTGGATGTTCAAACTCAAGACCTAGATCCCATACGGATTTAATTTAGAGTTTGATCTTATAAATATTTGGGAATAAAAATCTTCATCTGAATTATTACATTGCCAACTATTTATATGACATTTAAAAGCACTATTTTCTATATGTGTATTTATATAAATGGAAAAATAAATATAAGAAAACTATTGATCTACTATGGCAATATGTTCCCTTAGGCTCAATATGATCTAGAAGTAAGTTTATATTATTCTATGTGAATTGCTTTTTTTCGTCTTATTTATCCGTACTTAATCCCCATCTATATATTATTAAAATCTTTATTTGTGAATGTAATATAAGAACCACCTACAATTAAGCATTATGTATCTTTAAGAGACACTAGGGCGGTCTCTTTGAATTGCTTCTTGCTTTTTGTCCTTGTTAATTTCATTTCACAACATGTTATATAGAGGGGCTGTTATAGTCTAGTGGTTAAGTCAACCACCTCTGAATGTAAAGGTTGTTAGCTCGAATCTGGCTAGAACCCCTTATTAGGATTGGGTAATCTTTAAATATTACATTTTAAATTCACATAATGAACCATTGTCATCAGACATATTTGCAAATCTATAAATAATTTTTATATATGGATTAGGTGTTTGCATAATTATTTGTGAATAAATTATGAGAAAACGTTTTATATGATCAATTGCGACACCTTTTCTATGTATGAAAAAAGGAAAAAGGTATAAGATTACTCTCTGTTTTAGTTGAATGTATCTGTAATAGAGAATACATAAAATTGACAAACACAGTAGCTAAGTAAATGCTTTCCTATGTACTCCTCAGTATCGTAGTTCTATGCCTGTTAGTATTGTGAACAGCTGTATAAGTTTAAGTATGTGATTAATGACGTATATAAAGACCTATGAATGTTCATTTGTTATAGTCTATGATTACGGCAACAGCTAGCCGAAACGCGTTAGACTGACCATTTCATTCATTTTTTTAAGTCTTTTTACACTTTTTGCTGTTCTTAAAATGATCTAATAAAGCATTAGTACTCACTGGGTGACAGTGACAAATCATACACCTGCATTACTACTCACTGGATGACAATGACACATTATACATCTGCATTAGTACTCATACTCACTCACTGGATGACAGTGACACATCATATACCTGCATTAGTACTTACTGGATGACAATGACATAAACTGTAATACAATATGTTTTGTGTAGTGTTAATAGTTAATAATGGTATTTTCTGTAATAAAGTTACATAAATGCAGACCTGTGGATGGAGTAAAAAATAAATGAATTGTTCTAACTTGTTTTTATAATTACTGCTTCTCTCTCTCATGTGTCTGTTTAATATAGAGCACTATTTGCCTTTAGGGCAATAACCATTGACTGCAGCAGTGTTTGCAGCATTTGCCTCTCACAGACCTATTAAGCCTTTTTTTTCAGAATGGTCCAAGGAAAAGTTATTGACAGAATTTTTTACCTTCTGGGAAGAAGCACATTTGATAAACAAAAGTCTGTGAGATTGAGAGTGGAGGAAGACAGCAAGATAAAGTGCTCCTGGCGTAGTCTGTTTCATTTTACAGTCTAAACTGAACACTTCTGCATTTGTTTAACGGCTACAAACTGTGGATAAGGCCAAACAATAAATCAGCACAAATTGCTGCACTTTTTATGGCAGAGGAAGGTTTTGGTCTTCTACGTCTCAAGACTTCATTTAGATAAATTAGTTGTCATTTCAAATTCTTTGTGACACATTTGAGAATGTGGTTTTGTTAAAAAGATAACCAATATTTCATGATGGTAAAGAAAGTGAATGTGTTCTCCTGTAAACTGTAAGGTCCTTTATATGTCACATTTGTTTATAAGTATATTTTCATATTTGGTCATCAGACAGACAGTGATAGACGGATAGCTATAGATAAATATAGATAGACAAATAATAGATCCATATATATATAGATAGAGATACAAATAAATAGACAGACAGAGATAAAGATAGATAGATAATATAGATAGATAATAAAACTGCTAAACTAAATCTATTATGGTAAAATTATGACTTTACTCTTCTTTCTAATCTCTACAGCTAGACAAAGAGATGGATTGACAGATAGAAATGCTATCAGCATGAAACGCATAGGATATTGCTCATAATACTGTGTGATACGTAATGGATTAATTTCTGGAGCACATACTGCAGCCTTCTACGCAGTGACTGCTTGATCAGCACAGGAGGACATTTTTAGCCATCTCTAATCAGCTATTGTAAAAAAGGTAACACATATGCTCTACAGAGATTTGTCCCTGGATTGTAATACAATGTTCGTTTTGCAAACAAAATATGGTAGTGTAAGGTAGCAAAGTCTCCTGCAAAGAAATTAAGGGCCTGTGCCATCTACTGGTAGTAAAAATCCCTGTTAGTGTAGGTTATGGCAACTTTGTTGCAATTAGAGGGGTGGATCCTTACTCACCGGTTATAAGCCTTGGTTCTGAGGTATCTGGCCTCTTTCTTTTTTACAGCAGTGGAAGTTTTCAGGACCAAGTCCAGCTCTTTGGATCACCGTGAGGCGTACCAAGCAGATTTAATCTGTCCCTCAACGTTACAGGGATCCTGTGGTGGTGGTGAAGCAGAGGGCATCCATGGATGAAGCGGATGCCCCCTTCTCTCTCCCTCCTCCCAGTCTGGCCAGTTGCCTCGAGTGTCCCCCAATTAGGGCCCCAGAACAGGACTGTCGGGCCAGTGGTAGGTGGGGACTAATGTTATCCCAGGGCCTCAAAATTTGGAGCAGGCCTTAGAGGCCGGTGTGGGGGCCCTAACTTCATCCTGCCTCTCCCCATGAGGCTGCCTCTGCAGTGGTGAGTCTCTTCAGAGCCCTGTCCGCTGCGATGATCCCACAGTCCGTCGCGCCTTCAGTTGTGGCTGGGGCCTGGTCCGGCCGTGGGCGTTGTGGCATTGGGGGAGGGGCAGTCTACCGCCCACTAACCCCTTAGGCCACATTATGTCATTGGACGCTTCCGGTCCGTCTCCAACATCACGTCACTTCCGAAAGTGGTGCGGGCAGGTCGGGAGTGGGCGACTACGGCGACGGTTAACTGGAAGAGGAGTAGCAGGGTGCTAGCTGCAGGTGAGTGAGGGTGTCCGGGCGCGTTAGCTCCGCTGCACAAAGCTCTGCACAGGCCTTACGAGGAACAAGAGCATTCATGCTAAAAAGGGGCATAGGAGATAGGAGTATATCATCCACACGTGGGATGGCTAGTGGTGAGGCAGAGGTGGCAGCTAGAAAGTGAGCAGCAGTTGGGCACATGGCCAGGTCGTACCCGAGAGGCACCTATTAACGCATCTGGGTCTAAGTGGGCATTAAAGAGCCATAGCTCACATTTCGCTAATGCCAGCAACTCCGACCAGGCTGGTCAGAAAGAGCTCAATACAAACATAGGCATAAATGAGGGGTTGAATGAAAGTTGGAGCGAGATCACTGCGCTCTTCCACGGCGGGCATGGGCATTATTCCACCTGCCTGGATACTCCCCTCTCCTTTATGTCTCCCACACAGGCTACCATGCAGACATTGGATGCAGGAGTGCTACCTTTATCGGATCCTCGTACTGACCTTCAGAGCACTGCTACCAGGGATGATGCATCAGCAGCACAGTCCACATCGGCAGGCGAAGGGACATTAAATGCTTTGGCTGGTGAGCGCTTCTCCTCACACACACACTTTTACAGGGGAATCTAGTTCAGATTCTGATGGGAGAAGGAGGTTAGGGCTCAGTAGCAAAGGAGATAGGCGCATGTTCCGCATGCTGAAGTTCCTAGTGGCTGATCGTAATCAGAACAGGGAAGCAGGGGCTGGGGTTAGACCAGTACTTTGCTCTATGCAGAGCATTTTGTCTTCCCCATGGCACAAAAGTCAGCAGTAACCCCAGGTGGGAGTAGTCAATCTGGGGCGGAAACTGCGGTCAGCGCTAGGAAGGTAGTGGTGCAGGGGAACTCATACCCCTGCAAGATTCATTCCTTGCATGCACACCTTAAACCAAAAATGGTTAATAAGATATTGGAACACAGATATGTCAATATATTTGAACTATCTGTGGAAGCATATCGCAATAAAGAATGCAACGAGGACGGAACAGGCCCTAAAAAGGTGCAAAGGCCAGACACTTTTCAAGAGTGGCGGCGCTGTTTCAGAGTCTTCTCCTCCTGTTACGTGGAACATAGTCCAGAAGTGGCAGTGAATATTATAAAGTACACCGACACCATTAAGTACATTTATAATAGATACGGTGAGGGGATGTGAAGAGCCTACGACAGCGAGTTCAGGCCTAAGATAATAGGGAATTCTGTGCTTTCCTTTGGGATAAAAGACCTGGACCTATGGTCGCAGCTAAGTCCAGAGAAAGGTCCATCTCTGGGAGGGGCACAGCGTCAAGGGGTTCAGAAGCAACAGGGCCCCATTAAATGTAGGGGTACAGAATGCTGGAGATTCAATTAGAAGCAATGTGCCAAAGGAGCTTCCTGCTCCTTTTGTCATGCATGCATGTATTGTGGAGGGCCGCACCCAGGCACAGACTGCCCCAAAAGGAGAAAGGGAGCAGCTGGGAAAGGTTTCCAAAGGGGGATCTAACCTCAAGGGCCCCAACACCTCTGAGACTAGTCACAATTAGACCATGGTTGGCAGCCTATACGGACGGAGATGCAGCTCAGCTATTGCTAGAAGGGATCAGGGATGGGTTCCGGATTCCGACGCAAGGGGTTGTTTTGGGTTCTCCAACATATAGGAACCTGCAGTCCGCATATGAGTACCCAGGGGAAGTTAAGTTAAAATTGCAAAAGGAGCTATCCTTGGGTCGCTTTGCTGGCCTGTTTAAATAACCGCCGCTTCCTTCTCTGGTGATTTCCCCACTGGGGGTGGTCCCTAAGAAGGAAGCTGGGAAATTTCACCTGGTTCAGCACCTGTCCTATCCAAAGGGCAGGTCGCTGAACGACGCAATCGATCCAGAGATAAGCTCAGTCAAATACCAAATTGGATATTGAATCTGCGTTCAGGCTGTTGCCAATTCACCCAGAGTCGTTCCGTCTGATGGGTTGTAAATTTGAGGGGTATTTTTATGTGAACAAATGTCTACCTATGGGATGCTCCGTGTCCTGCGCATACTTCGAGACTTTCAGCTCCTTCCTACACTGGGTAGTAGTCACAGCCACAAAAGGAGGTGCGGTGGCACACTATCTGGATGACTTACTGCTAGTAGGGGAGGCCGGGTCTGGGGAATGTGCCAGACTTATTGCCGTTATGCGCAGTTTGAAGTCTGAATTTGGTGTTCCTCTGGCTGAGGACAAAACACAGGCCCATGCACCAGGCTGACATTTCTGGGGATAGAAATCGACACTGCTTAAAGGCTCTGCCGGCTACCCAAGGAAAAAGTTCATAGAATGCATCTAAAATTAAGTAAAATTGCACCAGCAAAGGTCATTAGCATTTAAGGAGCTTCAGACAGTTCTTGGGCTCCTTAATTTTGCTTGCAAAGTTATTCCGATGGGTAGGGTGTTCAATAGGAGACTAGAAGCCCTGCTTGCAGGCCAGGCTGGTAAGCAGACAGTCACAGTTTCCGAGGACATGCGGGATGACCTGAGGGTTTGGGAGATCTTCCTTAGAGCATTCAATGGCATTTTACTCTGGCGTTTCCCACAGACATCGAGTCAGACGCTTCATCTTTTTACAGATGCGGCAGGGTCATCGGGTTATGGGGCTTATCTAGATGGGGAATGGAGTGCAGAAGCTTGGCCGGTACCCTGGGTACAGGTCGGGTTGACCAAAAACCTGACATTGCTTGTCGTAGTCGTAGCCATGGAACTGTGGGGCCCAGGGCTTAGGGACCGCCACATAGTTTTTTGGACAGATAATGCCAGTGTGGTATTCTCCATTAATGAAAGTGATTAAGAAGTTGGATAGGCAACCTCTAGCTAGGGGGCGCTATAAGAAAAATGGATGTAAATGTTAGGCAAATTATGAAGATAAAAACCCACTAAACAATGAGGAATAGGTGTATGTATATGTGTATATATATATATATATATATATATATATATATATATATATATATATCTCAGATTAAAATATAACCTAAAAAATAAATAAATGAAATAAAATAATATATCAAATAATGAGCCAACAAATATCTCTATAAAATAATGCTGCAAGGGTGCTGCAAAAAGTGCAGCCTAAGACTCCTTATGGGAGTGGTAGGTAGGCAGGAAAGGCACGGTTCCAGTATATAAAATGGTAAAAATAATTTAATAAAATATCACAAATACAAGATAAAAACTAAAACAATAGAACCAAAAGGTAGGGAATGCTAGCTACCCTCCTTAACAAATGCAACGCGTTTCTCAGCGCTTCACAACGCTGTTTCTTAGACTGCACTTTTTGCAGCATCCACCTGCACTCCTAATCCATTGGGACCTCTATGCCTTGGGACTCTTGTGTTCCATTGTTCCTGCTATCGGTTGGATCGGTAAGCTGGGTTGCTGCCAAATATCCAGTCTGTGTCTAATAGCACTGTCTGAGTGCTCTTCACAATTGTGAGTACCCTGAATGAGAGTTTATTTTGTTATTACTTGGTCTTGTACTGGCACACACAGGCGGCTTGTCTGTCTTATCTCCTTCAGATCTGATACCCTCCTTTTTCTGCAGCCAGGCAGATCAGTAAGCTGGGTCGCTGCTAAATATCCAGCCAACGCCTAATAGCACTGTCTGAGTGCTCCTCACAAATGTGAGTACCCTTACTATGGTTTATTGAATGCGAATATTTGGCTCTATTACTGGTACACACAGGCGCCTCTCTTGTTTTCTTCTTCTTAGATTCTCCATTAATCGGCTATCCACATCGTCCCCTGTAGTGGTCAGGTACCTCGGGCATCTGGTGCTGAGGTGTTTGCAATTTAACATACAATTTCAGGCTAGGCACGTCCCTGGGGTGAATTACACCCTCGCGGATGCATTTTCCAGATTTCAATGGGATATGTTTCGTAGGCTGGCTCCCCAAGCACGGGCAAATGGGTTACCGTGACCCCCTTCTTTTTGGCAGTTGGCAGGGCATGGTCTTCAATTCAGCAGCTAGTCCGTGCATCACTAGCCCCAGCGACATGGCAAACATACAATCAACACTGGCTGGAGTGGAACAGATTCTGCAATGATCGAGAGGTTCAGGCATCTGAGGGTAATCGGGGAGTGTTTTTAGAATGGCTGGTTAAGCTGAGAGATCAAAGGATCAAAGGGGGCGATATCAAGAAAACTGGCAGCGATATTCTTTTTCAGCAACATGCTGGAATATCCCAACGTGACAAAAGGGTTCCTAGTTATGCAGATCCTGAAAGACTGGGGTAGGCTAGATCATAAAGCTCCTGATGCTCGCAAACCTGTCACTCTGCGTAGGCTAGGGCAGCGATTAGAGGCAGCAAAGTTGGTATTTGCCGGGGATTACAAACAGGCTCTGTTCAGTTGCGCATTTGCGTTCGCCTTTTAAAGAACACAGTGGGGAAAGGGATACAGTCTGGTCATGTCAGATGGTCTGAGAACAGTGTTCTGCTCTCTATCCCTAGGTCCAAATCAGATCAGGAATCAAAGGGTGCCTGGTTGTCTCTTCTCGCGTTGGATTCAGGTATATGCCTGGTTCGCATTGCTCAAACTTGTATGGTCATGCGCACGTATACGGGTGAACAGTTCTTAGTATATGCAGATGGTTTAAACTTACAATTCGCTGCAGTGTTGCGTAATATAGTGGATGCCGCAAATCTTAGTGAGTGTAAAATTACACCCCATTTGTTCAGAATTGGGGCGGACACCAGTGCAGCATCTCTAGGTTGACAGGCAGAATCCTTAAGGACTTTAGGGAGATGGCGATCTCAAAGATATAAATTGTATGTACGCCCCCCTACAAGTGATTCTGGGCATGGGGGGGTAGGAGCATAACACTGAGGTTTCGTGGACTGGTGAACAGTCACACGCTGTTATTAACAATTGTTGCAATCTATTTCAGGTTCTATCAAAGGCCCCAAGAGGGTTTGGATAATTGAGCACTCTTATGTCCATTGGGCGGCCTTGAAAGCATTATCCACCCAGGAGGAGCAACAGTTAGGGCTTCCGATCACAAAAGCTTCTGTAAGATGGATGGGATGAAGGGGCTTACAGTGGAATGGTTTGCCTCCCCTACTTAACCTCTTAAGGACATGTGACGGAATTTTTCCGTCATAAAACAATTGAACAAACTGAAAGCTGTGTCCTTAAAGGGTTAAAGATGCAAAGCGCAGGTGGGGACAGCCCCACATTATCCTTCTCCACATGGGTGGGAATGACTAAGTAACAGCATCGGCATTGGACCTGATTAATGTAATGAGGTCCGATGCCAGATGGATTTGTACAACTTTCCACGGGGTGAAATTGGGCTGGTCCAACATCATCCCACGACTGAGATGGAGGCACTTCCCAACGCCCAAAACAGCTTATAGAGTTAGAAAGAACGTTTATAGAGAGCTGGGTAGAGCTATCATGGCCGCTGGGGTGTTTGTGGTACGCCATGAGCAGATATCATCAGATAGAAAATGACTCTATTGCCCCAATGGGGTGCACTTGTCAGATGATGGGCTGATGATCTTCTTGGCGGACCCCAAAAGTGGTTTAGTTACCCATATGTGAGCTGGTGGCGGCAAGAGGCCGCCTTTATAAAGTAAAGTCTGTCTCTTGTGGTGGTAGGTTATGGCCACAAAAAATTGGGGTTCAGAGTCTGCAGGGGTGACTGTTGGCTAATGGGCAGGGTGACGTCCCCAGGTCCTGCCCTGGGGGGGTATTCCACCCTGCGGGCCTGCTGGCTGAAGATCCCTTAGGACATCTGTTACTCATGATAGAATGGGATGAAGCCAGTTTTCAGGCTCCCCCTACACTTAGAAAATTCCAAGAACACGTGGCCTGACCTCTGGCTGTATGGGACTAGATTTTGCTAGGCCTCGAATGCCGCCACTGGTTCAATATTTTTATGATTTCATTGAAGTCGAGTTATTTATTTAAATCTGTTAAATAAATGCGACCATGATATGGTCTTTAACCGAGCTCTGTGTTTCATTTAAGGTTTATATATGTTAAAGGTAGGGCATCAGTCAGAGTTTTATTTTTTTTAATAATTCATTTTGTATGAATATATTTCCATTGTAGTGCCAAATGCAATGTCCCTTTAACCCTTTGTGACCATAACAGTACTAAAAAAATAAGTTGGGCAACATAGAACGTAAAAGAACTGAGCCCGGAACAAATATTATACATACATTTTAAGCATAGAAATTGCTGGTCTACAGAACTAACATCTTATGATAAATGAAATTGACCATATGGTGGGATCATATTGTGAATCTGTCGCTGGAACATTGAAGCAGCCTATCCTTTCTAGTGATGAGACTAATGGCCCATTAAACTGAACTAAAAAGAACAGCAATGTTTAAAGCGCGCTCTAAATCAAAACAATATTTCTGTCTGATCTGATCTGTATTTGCTGTTTTTGTTGTTGTGTACAATGGTGTTAACATTATCCTTTAGTTTAAGTTGCCTTAGCAAATATGCCAACCCGCTGATCTTCTACATAAAAGAACAGAATCTATTAAAAAAAACACAATGTACATAACAAAAATACAACACTGCTTTCATTGACAAATTGGTGAAGTTGACCACCTGCTCAATGGAAGATGTATCTGTATGCTGTGTAGTTACTGAGTATCAGAAAAAATATTTTTAAATTAGAGAACTGTATAAATTTGTAGTGCAAACTATTTTTCAAGATGTTATAAATAGATATTTAAGAATCACCTATTTAGTTCAGAATCCTATGTTGCAACCTGAAAAATAAATGATAACTTTGTAGAAAAACAATAAAATTAACTGTTGTTTTTGTGTTCCTCTGAAATATATAGTAGGGGGAATAATTATTACTTAGAGATTCAAATTGTGTTCTCCTTAACATTCTTTTTCTCCTTTAAATATTTATTTAGAACAAATGATAACATTCAAATATTCTAATGTTACATTCAAATATTGAATTTGAATACTAATTCACACGACTCAAAGTACACTAGAATCAATAATTACATTTAAATATTTGAATATCACATCTATACTATAATGGTGTTTGTAACGCGTCCGTCGTTGTCGCCAGTTGCGCACGCATTCTCAAAAGAATGTTGGCTGCGCGTGCGCAGCTAAAAGAATCCACCAGGATGCAGCGTAGCTGCATCCCAGTGTATACCGAAAAATGGCAGAGTGGTGAAAGAATCCATCTTTCACCACCCTGCCATTTTCGGAATCCACCTAATTGCAGAGTAAAAAAAACAAACAAGCAAACACCCGCACAAACTACGTAACTGCCCGCAAAAAATAACAAAAAAACCTAACCGCCGCACGAAGTATAGCTAACAAAAACCTAACCTCCCACACAAAGTATTAGCAAACACCTAAACATCAACCCCCACATCGCAAAATAATAAAGTAATTAACCCCTAATCCACAAATAACAATTAAAATATTAACCCCTAAACCGCCAACTCCCACATCACAATTAACCTATTAACCCCTGAACTGCCAAACCCCCACATCACAATAAACCTAATTAACCTATTAACCCCTAAACCGCCAAAAACCCACATCGCAATAAACCTAATTAACCTATTAACTCCTAAACCGCCAACCCCCCGCATCACAATAAATCTAATTAACCTATTAACCCCTAAACCGCCAAACCCCCTACAACGCAAATAAATAAATTTAATTACTAAGCCCCCTAACCTAACACTCCCTAAATTAACCTCAATACTAAGTTACAATTGAAATAATAAAACCTAAAATTAAATTACAAATAATAATAAACTCTAAAATTACAGAAAAAAATAAATAAAATTATAAAAAATTAAACCCAATCCCTATGAAAATAAAAAAGCCTCCCAAAATAAAAACATCCCCTAAACTACCAATAACCCTTAAATGGGTCCTTTTGTAGGGCATTGCCCTAAGTTAAACAGCTCTTTTACATTTAAAAATACTAACCGCTAGATTTGGAGTTTTGTCGGTAACGACCCGAAAAACTAACGCCGGCTTTTTTCTGGCCGCACCATAAAAATAACTCTGGTATTGAGAGTCCACATAAAGGCTGCGTTAGGCTCCAAAAAAGGAGCGTAGAGCATATTTAAAGCAGCTTCAACTCTCGATACCAGAGTTGCTTACGCAAGCGGCCAGCCTCAAAAACGTGCTCGTGCACGATTCCCCCATAGGAAACAATGGGGCTGTTTGAGCTGAAAAAAAACCTAACACCTGCAAAAAAGCCGCGTTCAGCTCTTAACGCAGCCCCATTGTTTGCTATGGGGAAACACTTCCTACGTCTGCATCTAACACTCTAACATGTACCCCGAGTCTAAACACCCCTAACCTTACACTTATTAACCCCTAATCTGCCGCCCCCGCTATCGCTGACACCTGCATTTTGTTTTTAACCCCTAATCTGCCGCTCCGTAAACCGCCGCTACTTACATTATCCCTATGTACCCCTAATCTGCTGCCCCTAACACCGCCGACCCCTATATTATATTTATTAACCCCTAATCTGCCCCCCCACAACGTCGCCTCCACCTGCCTACACTTATTAACCCCTAATCTGCCGACCGGAGCTCACCGCTATTCTAATAAATGTATTAACCCCTAAAGCTAAGTCTAACCCTAACACTAACACCCCCCTAAGTTAAATATAATTTACATCTAACGAAATTAATTAACTCTTATTAAATAAATTATTCCGATTTAAAGATAAATACTTAACTGTAAAATAAATCCTAATATAGCTACAATATAAATTATAATTATATTGTAGCTATTTTAGGATTAATATTTATTTTACAGGCAACTTTGTAATTATTTTAACCAGGTACAATAGCTATTAAATAGTTAAGAACTATTTAATAGCTAAAATAGTTAAAATAATTACAAAATTACCTGTAAAATAAATACTAACCTAAGTTACAATTAAACCTAACACTACACTATCAATAAATTAATTAAATAAACTACCTACAATTACCTACAATTAACCTAACACTACACTATCAATAAATTAATTAAATACAATTCCTACAAATAAATGCAATTAAATAAACTAGCTAAAGTACAAAAAAATAAAAAAGAACTAAGTTACAAAAAATAAAAAAATATTTACAAACATAAGAAAAATATTACAACAATTTTAAACTAATTACACCTACTCTAAGTCCCCTAATAAAACAACAAAGCCCCCCAAAATAAAAAATGCCCTACCCTATTCTAAATTACTAAAGTTAAAAGCTCTTTTACCTTACCAGCCCTGAACAGGGCCCTTTGCGGGGCATGCCCCAAGAAGTTCAGCTCTTTTGCCTGTAAAAAAAAACATACAATACCCCCCCCCCCCCAAATTACAACCCACCACCCACATACCCCTAATCTAACCCAAACCCCCCTTAAATAAACCTAACACTAAGTCCCTGAAGATCTTCCTACCTTGTCTTCACCTCACCGGGTATCACCGATCGGTCCTGGCTCCGATATCTTCATCCAACCCAAGCGGGGGCTAGACATCCACTGAAGAAGTCCAGAAGAGGGTCCAAAGTCTTCATCCTATCAGGGAAGAAGAGGCGATCCAGACCGGCAACCATCTTGATCCAAGCGGCATCTTCTATCTTTATCCGATGACGACCGGCTCCATCCTGAAGACCTCCACCGCGGACCCATCTTCTTCCGGCGACGTCCAACTGAAGAATGACGGTTCCTTTAAGGGACGTCATCCAAGATGGCGTCCCTCGAATTCCGATTGGCTGATAGGATTCTATCAGCCAATCGGAATTAAGGTAGGAATATTCTGATTGGCTGATGGAATCAGCCAATCAGAATCAAGTTCAATCCGATTGGCTGATCCAATCAGCCAATCAGATTGAGCTCGCATTCTATTGGCTGTTCCGATCAGCCAATAGAATGCGAGCTCAATCTGATTGGCTGATTGGATCAGCCAATCGGATTGAACTTGATTCTGATTGGCTGATTCCATCAGCCAATCAGAATATTCCTACCTTAATTCCGATTGGCTGATAGAATCCTATGAGCCAATCGGAATTCGAGGGACGCCATCTTGGATGACGTCCCTTAAAGGAACCGTCATTCTTCAGTTGGACGTCGCCGGAAGAAGATGGGTCCGCGGTGGAGGTCTTCAGGATGGACCCGGTCGTCATCGGATGAAGATAGAAGATGCCGCTTGGATCAAGATGGTTGCCGGTCCGGATCGCCTCTTCTTCCCGGATAGGATGAAGACTTTGGACCCTCTTCTGGACTTCTTCAGTGGATGTCTAGCCCCCGCTTGGGTTGGATGAAGATATCGGAGCCAGGACCGATCGGTGATACCCGGTGAGGTGAAGACAAGGTAGGAAGATCTTCAGGGGCTTAGTGTTAGGTTTATTTAAGGGGGGTTTGGGTTAGATTAGGGGTATGTGGGTGGTGGGTTGTAATGTTGGGGGGGGGGGTATTGTATGTTTTTTTTTACAGGCAAAAGAGCTGAACTTCTTGGGGCATGCCCCGCAAAGGGCCCTGTTCAGGGCTGGTAAGGTAAAAGAGCTTTTAACTTTAGTAATTTAGAATAGGGTAGGGCATTTTTTATTTTGGGGGGCTTTGTTGTTTTATTAGGGGGCTTGGAGTAGGTGTAATTAGTTTAAAATTGCTGTAATATTTTTCTTATGTTTGTAAATATTTTTTTATTTTTTGTAACTTAGTTCTTTATTATTTTTTGTACTTTAGCTAGTTTATTTAATTGTATTTATTTGTAGGAATTGTATTTAATTAATTTATTGATAGTGTAGTGTTAGGTTAATTGTAGGTAATTGTAGGTAGTTTATTTAATTAATTTATTGATAGTGTAGTGTTAGGTTTAATTGTAACTTAGGTTAGTATTTATTTTACAGGTAATTTTGTAATTATTTTAACTATTTTAGCTATTAAATAGTTCTTAACTATTTAATAGCTATTGTACCTGGTTAAAATAATTACAAAGTTGCCTGTAAAATAAATAAATATAAATCCTAAAATAGCTATAATATAATTATAATTTATATTGTAGCTATATTAGGATTTATTTTACAGGTAAGTATTTATCTTTAAATAGGAATAATTTATTTAATAAAAGTTAATTAATTTCGTTAGATGTAAATTATATTTAACTTAGGGGGGTGTTAGTGTTAGACTTAGCTTTAGGGGTTAATACATTTATTAGAGTAGCGGTGAGCTCCGGTCGGCAGATTAGGGGTTAATAATTGAAGTTATGTGTCGGCGATGTTAGGGAAGGCAGATTAGGGGTTAATACTATTTATTATAGGGTTAGTGATGCGGATTAGGGGTTAATAACTTTATTATAGTAGCGCTCAGGTCCGCTCGGCAGATTAGGGGTTAATAAGTGTAGGCAGGTGGAGGCGACGTTGTGGGGGCAGATTAGGGGTTAATAAATATAATATAGGGGTCGGCGGTGTTAGGGGCAGCAGATTAGGGGTACATAAGGATAACTTTGTTGGCGGTGCTTTGCGGTCGGCAGATTAGGGGTTAATAAGTGTAGGCAGATGGAGGCGACATTGAGAGGGGCAGATTAGGGGTTAATAAATATAATACAGGGGTCGGCGGTGTTAGGGGGAGCAGATTAGGGGTACATAAGGATAACGTAGGTGGCGGTCGGCAGATTAGGGGTTAAAAAAATTTATTCGAGTGACGGCGATGTGGGGGGACCTCGGTTTAGGGGTACATAGGTAGTTTATGGGTGTTAGTGTGCTTTAGAGTACAGTAGTTAAGAGCTTTAGAAACCGGCGTTAGCCCAGAAAGCTCTTAACTACTGACTTTTTTCCTGCGGCTGGAGTTTTGTCGTTAGATGTCTAACGCTCACTTCAGAAATGACTCTAAATACCGGAGTTATAAAAATCCCATTGAAAATATAGGATATGCAATTTACGTAAGGGGATCTGTGGTATGGAAAAGTCGAGGCTGAAAAGTGAGCGTTAGACCCTATTTTGAGTGACTCCAAATACCGGAGTTAGCCTAAAACCAGCGTTAGGAGCCTCTAACGCTGGTTTTCACGGCTACCGCCAAACTCCAAATCTAGGTCTAAGTCTCTCCTAACAGTAAACCCCCCCACCCACCAAACCCCCCAAAATAAAAAACCTAAACTACCCATTGCCCCTAAAGGAGCATTTGTATGGGCATTGCCCTTAAAAGGGCATTCAGATCTTTTACTGACCTTAAATGGGCAATCGGCTCTTTTAAAGCCCATTAAAGTACTAAACTTTAAAATAAAAGAAACCCCAAAAATAAAAATAAATCCTAAGACTAAGCCCCCAACTAGGTACTCACCATTCCTGAAGTACGGCGGCGAAGGTCTTCTTCAAGGCGGCTCCATCATCTATCTTTATCCGTAGCTAAGGCAGCGCAGAGCCAAGGTCCTCTGTGGCGGTTCTCAGCGGCGGGGAGGCTCCTCTTCATGCAATCGTCCGTCGCACACTGAAGATTGAATGCAAGGTACCCCATATTTATTGGTGTACCTTGCATTCCTATTGGCTGCAATTTTTAAATCAGCCAAGAGGATGAGAGCTACTGAAATCTTTTTGGCTGATTTGAACAGCCAATAGGATTTCAGTAGCTCTAATCCTATTGGCTGATTTCAAAATTTCAGCCAATAGGAATGCAAGGTACCTTGCATTCAATCTTCAGTGTACGACAGACATCGGATGAAGAGGAGCCTCCAAGCCACTGAGGAATGCTGATGCCGCGGGCCACGGCCGTTGAGGACCAACGCTGAGGATCCACACATCGGGAACAACAGCTTTTTTTTTGTAATTTAGTAATTTTTAGTAGATTTAAATAATTTGAGTAGGGTTAGGTTTTTTAATATGTAATATAGTTAATTTAATTGCTAGTTTAATGTAATTGTAGTATAATAGTTAGGGTAGGTTAATTAATAGTTTAATATAGTTTATTTTAATTCTAAAGGTAAGTTTTAATTTATTTTAAGATAGGGATGTTGTAATTTTAATGTAAAGTTTGCAAGTTGTTAGGTTTAGGGGTTAATAGCTTAATTTAGTTTATGGCGATGTGGGGGCTGGCGGTTTAGGGTTTAATAGGTTTAGTTAATGGTAGTGATGTGGGAGGCCAGAGGTTTAGGGGTTAATACGTTTATTTAGGTGGCGGCGGGGTCCGGGAGCAGCGGGATAGGGGTTAATACGTTTATTTAGGTGGCAGCGGGGTCCAGGAGCGTCGGTATAGGGGTTAATAACTTTTTATTAAAGTTGCGGCGGGGTCCGGGCGCGGCGTGATAGTTGTTAAACATTTTAGTATAGTGGCAGGGTTTAGTGACAGGGTATAAATATAGTTGTGAAAAAGCAGAATAGCAGCGAGATCGATGACTGCTAGTTAACAACAGTCCGATGCTCATCGCCCCGTACTTGGTGGGCTGCTTTTTGCCGGCTTTTTTTTAAAAAAATATGGAGATCGTATTCAGGTCTGCGGCCACGATGTTAGGCAAGCGTATTGGTGCCGGCGAATGCAGCATAGTTGAGGCTTTGATAAATATCCCCCATTAACTGAACTGGCTGAAAAACAAATGTATTGTAGCTACAATGTGGCTTTCTTTTCTCACTTCCTAATGTTGACCAAACAATAATGGATGTCCTATAACACACCTATTATCTTTTAAACAGCTTTACATACCAATAAAATGATAAATCAAAAACGCATCAAAGCAACAAAAATGGAAAGAGGTATCTGAACGTAACTAAAACCTAGAATTTGCGCTATATGTTTGTTTAATCATAATTTACCTCTTTCGCATTAAGTGCACGCCCATTTATTTTATATCCGTTTTACAGAGGACAAATAGGGCTTTCTTTTGATATCAAATATTTATATATGAACTATAATTTATTATGAATAAAATCTAAGTAAGTGTGAGAAATTAAGAAATGGTTTGCTTTGCAAGCACGCACACACCTTTTGTATTGTGAATCATAATCCTGTATTCTGCAATGTCCCACGAGTACAACTATGCCCCCCCCCATGCACAGGTTTTATGGGGTTTCAGTTTGTTACAGGCCCAAATATAGGGTCTGCCTATTAACATAGGAATTCAACAAATTGATTTTCTGGGCTTATGTTGTCTTAAAGGCAGTATGGCAGTCCAGGAATGCAAATTACCCCCATGATCGCAAACCATTTGCAAAAGTAGACAACCCAGGGTATTTCAAAAGGGTTATGTCCATGCTTATTTTGTAGCCACTTAGTCACAACACCTGACCAAATTTACGGTTCATTATTTTTATTACAATGTTTACACAAGCACAGCACTTTCACTGTTTATATCATCATCCTTATATGTTTTATTGCTATAAAACACCAATATTTGCGTTCAGTGAGGTTCCACAAGTACAACAATTCCCCCTATGTACAAGTTTTATGGGGTTTTAAAAAGTTACAGGGTTAAATATGGGGGCTGCCTTTTCAGTCTTCATACATGGAAATTTGGCACATTGATTTTCTACACCTATGTCGCCTTTGAGATAATATGGCAGCCCAGGAAAGAACATTACCCCATCATGGCCATGACATACTATTTGCAAAAGTAGATAATCCAGGGTATTCTAAAAGAGGTATTTTGAGTTGTTTTGTGTAGCTAATTAATCATGACCTTAGAGTGGCCGGGCGTAACGTAAAAAGGGACAGGCCAAGATCAGAGGATCCAAGAAGTCAGAGTAGTCGGTATAACAAGCCAATAAGTTGGAACAAAGAGTAATGAGGTCAGGAATACAGAATAAGAAAATAAATCCGGAACACATACAGAGTCATTTGAATCAATAGTTTAACTCTGTATGGGAGATTCTGAAACAGTCTGTAATACATAGGCAAGGTAGAGATGGACAGAAAAGGCAATAGCAGCTAGAGTCCCTCCTTACTCCTTTTTTTGTAACAGACTCTGCACTTTTTCTGGGGGGGGGGACTTTTTGCCGGCTGTGAGGGGGGTCCTCGAAGGAAAGTGCTTGCCGCAAAGTCTCTGGACATTCTCTGACTCAAATGTGGGAGTATTAGAGGGCTGGTTAAACAAAATATCTGATAAAAGCTTTAGTGTAAACTCCATTAAATTATATGGCTTCCATGTGCCTGCTTTTTTGTGCCGCACATATGAATTATAGACTGCTACCTGTGTTACGTATTTGTATAATTTTATGTACCACTCAAGCGATGAGAATTTAACCAATAAGGTGCAAGAGGAGGGATTTTTATAATAATAAATACGCAACAAGAAATAGTTGTACGCTTCCCCTCTGAGGAAACATTTTGTGAAACGCGTCAGGGATGACTTAGGAGCATTGTGTCCATTTTTATTTAACTTGCTTACTGGAATCTAAATTATATTATAATATCAATAATTGAATATAAGAAAGGGGGAATAAAAGGGATAATATTAATCCAATTTTCTCAAGTTCAATTTAGAAAGATAAACTAGTCATGATGCCTTTATAAATATAAATATATAATTATTAACTCATGAAATAGAATATGTATCAGTCTTAATAGTTGAAATTTGAATAAAATTGCTTATAACACTGACTATCATTTTGATTGGATCAATCTGAGTTGTATTTTGGATGGGAATACACTGATCTATATATTAACATTTATTTAATTTTGTTATGTGGTGAAAACACCCTTTGCATTGTTGAGTCTGTCCAACTTAGTTAAACGCTGTATCTTGTAAACTTGTCATAAAAGGGGTTATTTCTAGGGTAGCATTAGCATTGTCATTAAAATGAAGAAACCACAGCAGCTGTTCATATTTATCCCTCTTCATAATTGCTGGAAAAAGAGGGGTAGCCAGGATCACTATATACATAACAAAGATCAGTGCATAAAAATTTTTCATTTCTGTTAGGTCAGTGTCAGGTGTTTTTTTTTAACATGAAGAGAGTTTGGATTAGCTGACAGATGCTGGCTGGCATATCAATTTGTTTGAGCAGATATATTTTCAAACATGTTGTCAACAAATACACCTTACAAACCACCCAAAAAAAAATCAGGTCTGCTCACTGTATAAAAAGCTGCAACTAGACATAAACAGAACTGAAAGGTATTTTTTTTTAACTCCTACCTAATACTAAATTCCTAAACACACCCAGCAATTCCCACTTCCACCCAACCAAATAAATCCTACAGACACCACCCAAAATATAATCTAAAGAGCACTGAAAGGGATACTTTTTTTAAGAACACTAACTGTAAAAAAAGTTTGATCAGATAGAACCCTCTAATCAGACTGAGAGGTGATCAGAAACGGCATGAAGAGGTTAAAAAAATTAATACATAAAAATCAGTGCGCCAAAAACCTATATAAAAAATATATAAACATATAGTGCATAATAATAATAAAACACCTATAAATATATAAACAAACATTGCATATATGAAATAATGACAAGAATAGTCATAAACCCAATCAAACCAGACCACTGTTAAAAGCGATGGGAATGATAAAATGGACAGTTCAACTAGTCCAAAATCCAAATCCTGAATCTGGAACGGATGGCAGGCTGCTTCTTCGAATTTCTTGTCGGTGTCCCAAGATGTTAAATTCTGCAGAAGTAAATAATAAAAAAAGAAGGCGCCACCATAGTGCACAATCAGATGTATAAAACACGCCAATAAAACAAGTAAGACCGTACTTACAAGATGTAAGACACTTGAGAAGTGTCACAACCGCCTTCTGGACTGTTATAGAGTCGTCCAGCTAACTCCCACTGATAGATCTCTGAAATCCTCTTGGATGTGAGAGCGGCGATGACAAAGGAAACCAGTATCCAGCAACAGTTTCACAGAGCCGGCTCGTCCTGTAATATCCAATATTGCTATAGATACAATGTATCAGATGGATAAGTGAATAAGTGAATAAGAAATAGTTCGTGGCAAAAGTCTTGTAAAAGCAAACAGACTTTATTTGGGGTACAAAAGCACAACGTTTCTTGGTCTCTCCTGACCGTTTCCTCAGGTGCAATATGTTAAATTTAAAAAAATTAACCCTGTATTACTGGAGACTTCCAGGATGTCTAATTAGTATTACAATTACTGCTGAATATAAACCCATCATATAGGCACAAGCAAATTAATGTAAGGTACAATATACAGTGCTTATCTAATAGACTAATACTGATATTCAGAAATCACAGTTCAGGACGTCTGAAGAATGAAATGCAGTGGGTAGTAATTAATCAACATTAGTTTTCAATAGATTATGGCGTCTGTAGTTTTACCCTTTCACACACGTGTATCCAGAGGAAAAGCTATACTCATAGTCAGAGTATAACTGATGCTTGTGCCAGAAGCTGTTACCAAAAAATAAAATGCTGTACTGTTTTTGTATTTACCCTCTGTAAAAGGCGTTAAAGTCATAGTCAAATATGCGTTCATCTATCACTCCATTAAAGAATACAGCTGGTGAGCAAATGGAGAGCAGGCATACATGCATATGCTCCAATCACTGGCTTCATCTTCATCTGAGCAGAATGGGGTTGTCCCAAGAATAAAAGTTTGACTACATGTTTAACCCTTTTGAAGAACTTAACCTTACAATATAATAAGAACATTTAATTAAAATAAAAAGCTCTTACAGAATAGGGCAGCAGTTTATTAGAATGCCCATTCAATACTTAAAGGGGCAGTAAACCTAAAAAAGAATGTTATATAATTCTGCACATAGTGGCTGCAATGTATGTTTGCACTAAGATACTATGTGCAGAATTATATAACATTATCTTAGTGCAAACATTATACATTAAAGTATTGCAGCCATATTTTATGATACAGTCTAGTTTTTCAGACCACCGCTCCTTGATCTGCTGAGCGGGTCTGTTTTTTTCCTTAAGTGCAACTGGGCAGCTGTCTACTCATGTAGCTCGCTGCCGCTCTGGTCTGGTAGCGAGAGCGAGCTACATTGAGTTTAAATGAGTTTAAAAGGTGCGATCGGGCCGGGTGTGAGTAGACAGCTGTTCAGATGCGCTTAAGAAAAAAACAGACCCGCTCATATCATAAAATATGGCTGCAATGTATAATGTTTGCACTAAGATACTATGTGCAGAATTATATAACATTGTTTTTTAGGTTTACTGCCCCTTTTAAGTGACAGTCTATCTGAAATGAGTTATTGCTTAAAAAGATAGATAATCCCTTTATTACCCATTCCCCAGTTTTGCATCACCAACATGGTTATATTAATATACTTTTTACCTCTGTGATTACCTTGTATCTAAGCCTCTGCAGACTTCCCTCGTATCTCAGTTCTTTTGACAGACTTGCATTTTAGCCAGTGCTGACTCATAAATAAATCCACTGAAGTGAGCACAATGTTTATCTATATGGCACACATAAACTAGTGCTGTGTAGCTGTGAAAAACAGTCAAAATGCACTGAAATAAGAGGCGGCCTTCAAGGGCTGAGAAATTAGCATATGAGCCTACCTAGGTTTAGCTTTCAACAAAGAATACCAAAAGAACAAAGTATATGGAAAGTTGTTTATAATTACATTCCCTATCTGAATCATGAAAGTTTAATTTTGATTAGACTGTCCCTTTAAAAAAAAAAAAAACTTGAATGACAACTATTATCTACTGTAACTTAGTGGGACACATTTTACGATCTCTATTAGATGTTTTTGTACCACTATTTGTAGTTTATAAATTGATTCCAATCATTGCAAAAGAATACATATATTATTATAATTACTATCATATTAGCATTCACAGATTTGTCTTAATTCATATTAAGAACTTACATTATCCATTTTTATTACACTTGGCAAAAGTTGCGCAGAAACCCGGCAGAGACAAAATAGGTATGAAATGTTAACACCAGATGGAACAATATATTGCATGTAAGAAATGGAATAACAGATGGGTCCATCTATCCCATATAAAATGCCAAAAAGCAGCTGGGGCAAAATATTCTTTATAAAGTTTCAAATACCAGATGGGATCATATATTTTATATTAAACTGTTAATACCAAAGACAATTAGGTAGAAACTTCATATGAAGTCATTTTTTTATTATCCAAGGTAATTTTCAGGAACTTTTTAACTTATAGAAAACTGCTGACTGTTGAGTATAAATTATGTTTCTTCTTCCGTAGCTACCAGTTAAAATTCATGTTGAATTTCCTTCTCAAACAGTCAGATACATAGTCAAGTTAAAGAGATATAAAAACATCTAGACTGGATCAAAATACATTATTTTAATATTTCAGCAATTAAACTGTCATGAAAATCAAAATAGTTTTTAAGCAGATATGTTGTGTAAAGTTTTAGATTTGTATAAAGTAATGTGAGCTTCTGTGCAACAACTTAGATTTACCTTATCGATCATCTTCTGCTTAGGACAATTAGGGACAGATATAGCTGTGTGTAATGTAAAAGTAGCTATATAACAGAGTTTAAAACCCCTTTAATATTGCTATATTCCCCACAGCCAATGGCCCCTATTTATCAACCCGTCAACTTACTTGCATTCGTCGGCACCAATACGCTCGCCTAAGATCGCCTAACATCGCTGCCGCGGACCTGAATACGCTCTCCAAAGTTACCAAAAAAGCTGTCAAAAAGCTGTGCGCCAAGTACGGGGCGATGAGCAGCGGACTGTTGTTAACTAACAGTCATCAATCTCGCTGCTCTTCTGCTTTTTCCCAGCTTTATTGGTATACTGTCACTAAACACCCACACTATACTAAACTGTTTTACCCCTAAACCGCCGCTCCCAAACCCTGCCGCAACAAAATAAAGTTATTAACCCCTAAACTGCCGCTCCCGGAGCCCACCGCCGCCTACATTATGTTATTAACCCCTAATCTGCCCCCCCTACACCGCCGCCACCTACATAATACTTATTAACCCCTAATCTGCCGCCACCTACATCATGTTATTAACCCCTAATCTGCCCCCCCACACCGCTGCCACCTACATAATACTTATTAACCCCTAATCTGCCGTCCCCAACGTCGCCGCCACTATATTAAATTTATTAACCCCTAAACTTAAGCCTAACCCTAACACCCCCTAACTTAAATCTAATTTAAATAAATATAAATAAAATTACTATCATTAACTAAATTATTCCTATTTAAAACTAAATACTTACCTGTAAAATAAACCCTAAGATAGCTACAATATAACTAATAGTTACATTGTATCTAGCTTAGGGTTTATTTTTATTTTACAGGCAAGTTTATATTTATTTTAACTAGGTAGAATAGTTATTAAATAGTTATTAACTATTTAATAACTACCTAGCTAAAATAAATACAAAAGTACCTGTAAAATAAAACCTAGCCTAAGTTACAATTACACCTAACACTACACTACAATTAAATACAATTAAATAAATTACATACAATTAACTAAATTATATACAATTAACTAAATTATATACAATTATCTAAAGTACAAAAAAAACAAAACGCTAAATTACAGAAAATAATAAACAAATTACAGAAACTTAAACTAATTACACCTAATCTAATAGCCCCCCCCAACAAATTTTTTTTTAAAAAACCTAGCCTAAACTAAACTACCAATAGCCCCTAAAAGGGCCTTTTGCTGGGCATTGTCCCAAAGTAATCAGCTCTTTTACCTGTAAACAAAAATACAAACAACCCCCCAAAAAAAATCCTAACTAGAAAACCTAAGCTCGCTATTGCCCTGAAAAGGGCATTTGGATGGGCAATGCCCTTAAAAGGGCAGTTAGCTCTTTTGCGGCCCAAAGCCCTAACCAAAAAATAAAACCCACCCAATACACCCTTAAAAAAACACTAACCTCCTGAAGATCGACTTACCGGGAGACGTCTTCATCCAAGCCGAGCAGAAGTGGTCCTCCAGACAGGCAGAAGTCTTCATCCAAGCCGGGCAGAAGTGGTCCTCCAGACGGCAGAAGTCTTCATCCAGATTGGGAAAAACCCAATGCACGCAAATAGTTAAACTTTGAATATCACAACAGCATTAACGTATTCTCTCATAGAATTCAATTGAGCCCACAAACTGGAACAAAAAACCTAACACTCATACGTTCGCTCTAACCCTAAAACGTTTATTCAAGAGCGCTAATATATTTCAAATTCCAATGTTCTTATCATAGACATAGAGGAATATGTTATATTTATTCTTAAATACATATGTATATACTGTGTGTGTGTGTGTATATATATATATATATATATATATATATACTGTACATACAGTTATATATATATACACACACACACATGATTATATATGGGTATAGATATATAGAGATATATAGGAATATCTGTTTACAAATACATAGAACATATTCATCTATGTTAAGATCATTGGAAGGTGAAATATTTACAGTAAATACACAGTTAAAACTATTATAAAATATTTAATATTGAATAAATATGCTTTTTCATGTTTTCAGGTATCTGTGTGTACATATGTATTTATGTGTATATATGTATGTAAATACATACACACATATAAATACAATAATACACACACATATAAACTGTATATATATATATATATATATATATACACACACACACATACAGTATATATACACTCATATTTAGACGTATGTATACATTTATATGATAAAGCCCTTTGCAGCCCTTTTTTTGTCAAACACCTTATATCATATATCTTTGAGCCCTTATAACTTTTTTATTAAATTTTGAAAATAATTTGTATCCGTGTTTATGAGTGTAACTGTGCTTTTAAGTGTATTTATGTTGTGTTTAGAGCAACTTCTTTATGTTTCCCTACTCTTTACACAAGCTCTCAAATCGTGCTAAACAGATAAGCGCAAATTGTGATTGATCTCAAGCGAACGCATTTACTTTCAACACGTAACACACACGCAATTTCCATCAAACTCAAAAAGCAGAGAATTACTGTGTGCAACAATTAGTGCATCTCTCGAAATCTAGTTTATCATAGGACAGTTGTGCAGTATATGATTGGCTGCAAATTACACCCCCTCAGCTGAGATTGTACAAAACAATTAAATTAGAAAAAACTAAATTTATGCTTACCTGATAAATTTCTTTCTCTTGTGGTGTATCCAGTCCACGGGTTCATCCATTACTTGTGAGATATTCTCCTTCCCAACAGGAAGTTGCAAGAGGACACCCACAGCAGAGCTGTCTATATAGCTCCTCCCCTAACTGCCACTCCCAGTCATTCGACCGAAGACAAACAAGAAAAAAGGAGAAACTATAGGGTGCAGTGGTGACTGTAGTTTAAAAATAAAAAACACCTGCCTTAAAGTGACAGGACGGGCCGTGGACTGGATACACCACAAGAGAAAGAAATTTATCAGGTAAGCATAAATTTTGTTTTCTCTTGTAAGGTGTATCCAGTCCACGGGTTCATCCATTACTTGTGGGATACCAATACCAAAGCTTTAGGACACGGATAAAGGGAGGGACAAGGCAGGAACTTAAACAGAAGGCACCACTGCCTGCAAGACCTTTCTCCCAAAAATAGCCTCCGAGGAAGCAAAAGTATCAAATTTGTAGAATTTAGAAAAAGTATGAAGCGAAGACCAAGTCGCCGCCTTATAAATCTGTTCAACAGAGGCCTCATTTTTAAAAGCCCATGTGGAAGTTACTGCTCTAGTGGAATGAGCTGTAATTCTTTCAGGAGGCTGCTAGCCAGCAGTCTCATAAGCTAAACGGATTATGCTTCTCAGCCAAAAAGAAAGAGAAGATGCCGAAGCCTTTTGGCCTCTCCTCTGTCCAGAGTAGACAACAAACAATGCAGATGTTTATGAAAATCCTTAGTAGCTTGTAAATAAAACTTTAAAGCACGAACCACATCAAGATTGTGTAATAGACGTTCCTTCTTTGAAGAAGGATTAGGACACAGTGACGGAACAACAATCTCCTGATTGATATTCTTATTAGATACCACCTTAGGAAGAAACCCAGGTTTGGTACGCAAAACTACCTTATCTGCATGGAAGATCAGATAAGGGGAATCACACTGTAAGGCAGATAACTCTGAAACTCTTCGAGCCGAAGAGATAGCTACCAAAAACAGAAATTTCCAAGATAAAAGCTTGATATCTATGGAATGCAGAGGTTCAAACGGAACCCATTGAAGAACTTTAATAACTAAATTTAAACTCCATGGCGGAGCAACAGGTTTAAACACAGGCTTGATTCTAACTTAAGCCTGGCAAAACACCTGAACGTCTGGAACATCTGCCAGACGCTTGTGCAGAAGAATAGACAGAGCAGAAATCTGTCCCTTTAAAGAACTAGCTGACAATCCCTTCTCCAATCCTTCTTGGAGAAAGGATAATATCCTAGGAATCCTGACCTTACTCCATGAGTAACCCTTGGATTCACACCAATGAAGATATTTACACCATATCTTATGATAGATTTTCCTGGTGACAGGCTTTCGAGCCTGAATTAAGGTATCAATGACCGACTCGGAGAAACCACGTTTTTATAAAATCAAGCGTTCAATCTCCAAGCAGTCAGCCGCAGAGAAATTAGATTTGGATGTTTGAATGGACCTTGGAGTAAAAGGTCCTGCCTCAGCGGCAGAGTCCATGGTGGAAAGGATGACATGTCCACCAGATCTGCATACCAAGTCCTGCGTGGCCACGCAGGTGCTATCAAAATCACTGAAGCCCTCTCCTGCTTGATCTTGGCAATCAGACGAGGGAGGAAAGGAAATGGTGGGAACACATAAGCCAGGCTGAAGGACCAGGGCACTGCTAGAGCATCTATCAGCGCTGCCTGGGGATCCCTTGACCTGGACCTGTAACAAGGAAGCTTGGCGTTCTGACGAGACGCCATCAGATCCAGCTCTGGGTTTCCCCATAGTTGATCAGCTGGGCAAATACCTCCGGATGGAGCTCCGATTCTCCCGGATGAAAAGTCTGCTGACTTAGAAAATCCGCCTCCCAGTTTTCTACTCCTGGGATATGGATAGCTGAGAGATGGCAAGAGTGAACCTCTGCCCATAGAATTATCTTTGAAACCTCCAACATTGCCAGGGGGCTTCTTGTTCCCCCCTGATGGTTGATATAGGCTACAGTCGTGATATTGTCCGACTAAATTCTGATGAACCTGACCACAGCTAGTTGAGGCCAAGCCTGAAGAGCATTGAATATCGCTCTCAGTATTAATCTCTCTAGAAATAAAAATAATGAACATACCTCAAAGCAGGTAATCTGCAGACCGTTCCCCAAACTGAAGTTTTCCCATATTCTTCAGTTATGTGTGAGAACAGCAATGGACCTTAGTTACAAACCGCTAAGATCATCAAACCTCCAGACAGAATTCTTCTTCTAATTTCTGCCTGAGAGTAAAACAGTACAACGCCGGTACCGTTTAAAAATAACAAACTCTTGATTGAAGGTAAAACTACACTAAGTCACCACATATCTCTTGATACTTCCTTTCTTGTCGAGAGTTGCAAGAGAATGACTGGGAGTGGCAGTTAGGGGAGGAGCTATATAGACAGCTCTGCTGTGGGTGTCCTCTTGCAACTTCCTGTTGGGAAGGAGAATATCCCACAAGTAATGGATGAACCCGTGGACTGGATACACCTTACAAGAGAAAAAATAAATACATTTTTGATCATATATTTTGCTAAAAGAAAAGCCTTTTAGCAATCATAAAGAATACAACTCTCCTAAACATAAAACCACAAATGCTTTTTTAATTTGTATGAAATGCATTTTTCATACTGCGTATCTAATGTATCTCCGCACTGCAAAGCATTTATCTTGCAGGGGTACAAGGAGCATTTAGCCTCGTACACAGGGGCTGTGAGCTTAGCCAGAATGAAATCAGCTTAGTAATATCAGTCTCATATTATATTTGTTTAAAGAAGACTAGGCATATTAATCATAGCTATCCCTAGCAGGAAAAGCATATGATAAAATCATAGATGTATTCATTACAGGAAGAAATATTTCACAAAAACTTGGTAGCTCAATAGATCGATGGTCTAAGTTTTTTCAGAAAAAAACAACTGCCTTTGTATGAGACAATAAAAATGTTTCAACAAAAAACTGAATTATTTACAGCATGCAAGTTTCAGGCGTAAGAAGTCTAGCTATGCATGCGTCCTGACATTAATATATTGTGTTCCTCTCTTACAAGTCAAAGCAAGGAGACAAAGAAAAATATCTCCCAAGGATGTCTGAAAGTCTGTGTGTGATTATATTATCTCACTGTACCCTACGTTTGTTCATCGTTTATAAACCACTAACTGCTACTGGAAACTGGTGGAAACTAAAATAAAAGTATTGTTAGAAAGTACAATCTGATCAATAGGCTGCAAATGTCTAATATAGAAAGAGAGAGAAACCTTTATATATACATTGTGCAGAAATGTAGGTCCCTAATGCTAACACTAAGCACAAAGGGGTAGAATACGAAAAATATTTCTGCCTGGTACTAATTCTAAACTAAATGGACCAGATTATAAGTAGAGCGCAAAATATCGCTGTTGCTAAAGCGACATTTGCATTCTATTTTGTAATACCAGCGCACGCTAATGTGCGCTGGTATTACGAGCTAGGTGCAATGCGAACACAAATTAACCAGAGATCTGATTTCTTTATTTTTATCAGCGCTAATTGCTACGGCAAGCTCGGGTTAGATATAACCAGCCACTTGCAATGGCCGTTTATTGTGCAAAATTTGCCCATTTGCGGGAGCGTGATAAATTAGTGCTCCACTTGTAATATAGCCCTTAATGTAGTAAAACAACTTATTTACTTTAATTATTTATTTTATCCCCTTGTCCTATAATATAACTCTGAAACTAGGAATTTTACAAGTTCTGAGAATCTGCAAATGGCTTCACCAGCCTAACGCTGCCACATACCTGTCTCTAAAGGCTAACCTTGTCTACTCCAGTAACAGGACCTGATTGGCTCCGCCAAATCATGGGTGGAGTTTGGATTTTTAATAATTATTGCAGCAAAGTGTTAAAGGGACATGAAACAATTTTATACCACTTTATAATTTACTTCTATTATACATTTGTCTCATTCTCTTGATATCCTTTATAGAAGGAGCATAAATGCACCACTGGGAACTAGCAACAAAGGATATAAAAGAATGAAATAAATGACATAATAGCAGTAAACTGGATTTTTTTTAAACGTGCACGCTAAAGCTGAATCATGAAAGTTTACTTAAAGGGACAGTCTACACCAGAATTTTTATTGTTTAAAAAGATAGATAATCCCTTTATTACCCATTCCCCAGTTTTGCATAACCAACACAGTTATATAAATACACTTTTTACCTCTGTGATTTTCTTGTATCTAAGCCTCTGCAAACTGCCCCATTATTTCAGTTCTTTTGACAGACATCCATTTTAGCCAATCAAAGCTGGCTCCCTGGAACTCCACGCGTGTGAGCACAGTGTTATCTATATGACACACATGAACTAACACCCTCTAGTGGTGAAAAACTGTCAAAATGCCCTGAGAGAAGAGGCAGCCTTCAAGAGCTTAACAATTAACATATGAGCCTCATAAGTTTATCTTTCAACTAAGAATACCAAGAGAAAAAAGCAAAATCGGTGATAAAAGTAAATTGGAAAATTGTTTAAAATTACATTCTCTATCTGAATCATTAAAGTTTATTTTGGACTAGACTGTCCCTTTAAAGTTTCAGTCATTAGAGGCTACAGCTTTACCCAGTTTGCTACATTTAGTTGAACGGCGCAATTGGATGCGCTGAGATTAAAAAGACTGCTGCACAGAAGAGGACGATATACATATGACGTAAGTAAACAGGTGCACAAATCTCTAATTTCATGTTTTTTATAAGGTCTCTCCATATGTTACAGTTACATAGAGCAGGATTATTTAACATAAGGATTAACTCTTCCTTTTGTCTTATAAACATTCACTGCACCCTCAGAGGTGCTTGTTTATTGGTTACTGACAGTCACCTGTACCTTTAATTATTAAAGGGACAAAAAGTGCACTTTTGTTAGCATATAACTATGTTTTTAACCCCTTTAAAAGGGAGCTGATTAAATCTTTGAGCCAATGACAAGATGTATGCCTTTCAACAGAGGACAACAAGAGAAGAAAGTAAATCTGGTAATATAAGTCAACTGAAAAGTCTCAATATTGCATGCTCTGTCTGAACCGTTAATGTTTTTGCCTTTCATGGGGGGAGGAGCTAACCACTAAAGCAACCGGTCGCGTTTCACTGAGGCTCCCACATACAACCTTGATATATTTACATATATATATATATTAAGAATCTTATGGAAAAATCCACACTATCTTTTTTCATATATCACCCCCAAGAGCCCGAGTTCACAAAGACAACAAATTTGTTTGTTCTCTCAGTGCGGGAGCAGTGGCGCAGCACTCCTACATGAATCGGCCCTGTCAGCCGAAAGCAGCATACATTTCCTATGGACTTACTCCTACCTGCTCTTATAGTGGAAATGCTATTCGAAGCACTCTCATCTCATCTACATGAGAGTATATAGAGACTAATACTCAAAGTTGCACAACCGACCATCTCATGTTGTCAGCTCGAGAAAGCTGTTTTACCATGTGCTGTCTCCACACTCAAGGCTGCTGAACCCCCCTTCCTCCCCTCCTCCTATTATCCTGACAATTGGGACTGAATGCTATACATAGCGAGCCTAAACTGGTGTGCCTTATTATATGCCCTAAAAACGGATCGAAGGCCATCTAACTCAGCTACGCAGTAACATTGAGTCCCTAGACAGATGGGGAAATGCAGTCTTACAACACATAGAGGATCATTTTGAAGACATCAAACGAAGCCTACACTGCGTCCTGGAACATGTCCAGCAATTATCACAAATTATACCGCTCCCATCCAAACATGACGATTACCGTGACCAGCCCATCTCTGCAAGTGTGTACGAGGGAAAAATAGACAATCTTACCTACCATAGTCTGACATTTTCATCAAAAGCTGATCCGCCCTTTACTCTGTGCTGGAGCTCTCGCTCTGAGACCAACCCTCTTAACCTAGACCGGGCATTGCCTAATGGGAGCATGCTGTACAATAATCTAAATGTCTCTGAGAGCGACCCTACAATTTTTCCCCCAGCAAATAGGGGCAGAAAGCTGGATACATTATCTACATGGTCCTCTACAGCCGCTACAGACAAATCGACCCCAGGCAGTCACTTCAGCAGAGCCATGGTGAATTCCCTGCTGTCATCACTTTATGTGACATGGAAGATTATAGGCCATGGGAACGTCACCACTATATTCAGTCAAGACCCCCAGAGGACTGGAGTGTGCTAGAAAATGTTGAATTAGATAGCAGTATGCAGATCAGAGTTATGCTGGTTTATTGTGGTTGATATTGACACCCTTGAAACTTCCATACCCTCTTATTCTTTAGTAGACCATAATGTTAAAATGATAAGTTGTGATAGCCGTTGAGTTCTTGTATAGCTCATTTTGCTTCTCTCTATGTTTCTAATATATTACTTGTGTACCAAAGATTACAAGTTCTAGATACGTTACATGTTTACATCTGTATCTCACATGCAACTGGGGGGACCTTGGCTCTCCTTTTGGTGGAAGAGAAATGTTTGTTTTAAGACACAAATGCTAACTTAGAATTAGGGTTTATTTGTACCCATCTTTTATATGCACCTTTACATAATACACATTTAGTGGCAGAACTCTCTTGAGTATCTTTCTCTTATACCCACTCTAGTCTCCTCAGTTTTGATGTCGCTGGTGACATAGTATAAAATGTAGACAGAATGAGGTACATCAGTGTTTCTGCAGGACCCATATGTTAGGTTAAGGTGTAGCTCTCTCATCCAGTGAAACCTCTCCCTCTAATAATATGTGTTTGTCCACCCTGGGCTCCATGCAGATATGTGATGTCTCTTGTTTTATCATATTTTGGAACATTTATATTAGTTAACATATGTTTTTAAAGTTGAATAGAACTAAGTATTTTGTTCTTAACAAGCTCTAGATCACTCTAGGGGCCATGAAAATAAATAGCAGCATTAGTTAAGTCTATTTAACTAGTCAAATGGGTACACCTTGGTGTTATATGTTACAGTGTCCCTAAATCTACAATAATCCCCCATCTCTTTATTGAAGCCAAGTTAACAGGTCCGCTTGCATAACTTGTTATATGCTATCTGCATAGAACTGTTTCACAGCTAGTTGAGAATTCATTTTTGGTATATGCATTTATTGATAATTATGATCTTATTTACTGCTTTATTGATGAAGTATAGGAGTGTTGGGGTAAGACCTCAACTATTCTGTATTTGTCATTACTACTAAATCATATTACCACAAGCGGTGCTTACCTGCTGATACAATCTAGATACAGGGAGTGCAGAATTATTAGGCAAGTTGTATTTTTGAGGATTAATTTTATTATTGAACAACAACCATGTTCTCAATGAACCCAAAAAACTCATTAATATCAAAGATGAATAGTTTTGGAAGTAGTTTTTAGTTTGTTTTTAGTTATAGCTATTTTAGGGGGATATCTGTGTGTGCAGGTGACTATTACTGTGCATAATTATTAGGCAACTTAACAAAAAACAAATATATACCCATTTAAATTATTTATTTTTACCAGTGAAACCAATATAACATCTCAACATTCACAAATATACATTTCTGACATTCAAAAACAAAACAAAAACAAATCAGTGACCAATATAGCCACCTTTCTTTGCAAGGACACTCAAAAGCCTGCCATTCATGGATTCTGTCAGTGTTTTGATCTGTTCACCATCAACATTGCGTGCAGCAGCAACCACAGCCTCCCAGACACTGTTCAAAGAGGTGTACTGTTTTCCCTCCTTGTAAATCTCACATTTGATGATGGACCACAGGTTCTCAATGGGGTTCAGATCAGGTGAACAAGGAGGCCATGTCATTAGATTTTCTTCTTTTATACCCTTTCTTGCCAGCCACGCTGTGGAGTACTTGGACGCGTGTGATGGAGCATTGTCCTGCATGAAAATCATGTTTTTCTTGAAGGATGCAGACTTCTTCCTGTACCACTGCTTGAAGAAGGTGTCTTCCAGAAACTGGCAGTAGGACTGGGAGTTGAGCTTGACTCCATCCTCAACCCAAAAAGGCCCCACAAGCTCATCTTTGATGATACCAGCCCAAACCAGTACTCCACCTCCACCTTGCTGGCGTCTGAGACGGACTGGAGCTCTATGCCCTTTACCAATCCAGCCACGGGCCCATCCATCTGGTCCATCAAGACTCACTCTCATTTCATCAGTCCATAAAACCTTAGAAAAATCAGTCTTGAGATATTTCTTGGCCCAGTCTTGACATTTCAGCTTAAACATAGAAACATAGATATTGACGGCAGATAAGAGCCATAGGCCCAGCAAATCTGCCCGACCTTACCTAACAGTATAAACGTATCTAGTTCGTAGGATAGCCCTATGCTTGTCCCATGCATTTTTAAAGTCCCCCACAGTGTTTGTTGCTACTACCTCTTGAGGAAGTTTATTCCATAAATCAATCACTCTTTCTGTAAAGAAGTGCTTCCTCAAATTACTTCTGAATCTACTACCCTTTAGCTTGAGCTCATGACCCCTTGTTCTTGAATTTTCCATTTTATGTAAAATACCCACAGCCTCAGTTTTACTAAACCCTTTAATGTACTTGAAAGTTGCTATCATATCACCTCTTTCCCTTCTCTCCTCTAAGCTATACATATTTAGGTCATTGAGCCTATCCTGGTAAGTTTTATTTTTTAGACCATGTACCATTTTGGTAGCCCTCCTTTGCACAGATTCAAGTTTGTTAATATCCTTCTGAAGATATGGTCTCCAGAACTGCACACAATACTCAAGATGAGGCCTAACTAATGATCTATAAAGTGGCATAAGAACCTTACTATTTCTGCTGCAAATACCTCTACCAATACATCCAAGCATTCTGCTAGCCTTACTCGCTGCATTACTACATTGTTTACTAAGTTTTAAATCATCTGAAATAATAATTCCCAAGTCCTGTTCCTCGTCTGTAACAGTCAGTAAAGTGTCATTGAGTCTGTAATTAACATTTGGATTTTTCTTCCCTAAATGCATTATTTTACACTTTGCTGTATTAAACTTTAGACCCCAGTCATTTGTCCAATCCTCCAATTGTTGTATATCACTTCTCATTTTGTCTACCCCCCCTGGAACATCCACTCTGTTGCAAATTTTTGTATCATCTGCAAAGAGACATACTTTCCCCTGTAGCCCTTTGCTGATATCGCAGATAAATATGTTAAACAAAACAGGCCCCAGAACTGACCCCTGAGGAACACCACTAGTAACAGCCCCCTCTGCTGAATGAACTCCATTTACTAAGACACTTTGTTTTCTGTCCTTAAGCCAGCATTCCACCCAGTTCACAATTTTTGAATCTAGACCAAGGAGATATAGTTTGTGAATAAGTTTATTGTGTGGGACGGTGTCAAATGCTTTGCTGAAATCTAGATATGCTACATCAACTGCTCCTCCCTTGTCTAATACTTTTGTTACATAATCAAAGAAGTCAATTAGATTAGTCTGACATGATCTCCCTGAAGTAAAACCATGCTGATTTTGGTCCTCTAAATTGTTTGTCTTTATGTAAGTCATAATTCTTTCTTTTAAGAGGCTTTCCATTAATTTCCCTACTACTGAAGTTAAACTAACTGGCCTGTAGTTGCCAGATTCTTCTCTACTGCCCTTTTTATGAAGGGGTATTACATTTGCTATTCTCCAATCATCTGGGACAGCTCCTGTTAATAGTGACTGATTAAACAGATCAGTTAATGGGACAGTTAGCACTGATCGAAGTTCTTTTAAAACCCTTGGATGAATATTATCAGGACCCACTGCCTTTGTAACATTTATTTTTGATAATGCTAACAAAACCTCATCCTTTGTAAAAAGATTACTGTTAAGCTTGTTTCTATTTTGCGTTGCATCCCTTAATGTAGACATTGTATCTTCACAATCTTTAGTGAAAACAGAACAGAAGTAATCATTGAGACAGTCTGCAATCTGCTTATCTCCTTCTATTATTCTACCATCAACTGATTTCAATTTTACTATTCCTACCTTATTTTTTCTTCTTTCACTGATATATCTAAAGAATGTTTTGTCCCCATGTTTTACTGACTGTGCTATCTTCTCTTCTGCATGAGCTTTAACCTTCCTAATTAACTGCTTAGTCTTTTTTTGTTGGAGTCTCCATATTTTCATATCATCATCTGCTTGTGTGTGTCTGTAATTTTTATAAGCTATCTTTTTTGTCTTTACAGCATGTGCTACTTCTTTGGAAAACCAAATTGGTTTCCGCTTTCTTTTACTTTTACAGACATGTCTAATACAGTGTGCGGTTGCATCTAAAATGGCACCTTTCACAAATTCCCACTGTTCTTGAACCCCTGTAATAAGAGTTTTCCCCTTTAAATAGTTCTTTAGGTATTCTCCCATTAATGAAAAATCTGCCGTCCTAAAGTCTAAAACTTTTGTTTTAGTCTGGGTGGACAGTTCCTGAACATGAATACTAAACCAAACAGATTGATGATCACTGGATCCTAAGTTCTCACCTACAGACACATCTGAAACTGTATCACTGTTTGTAAGTATTAGATCTAATATAGCTTCCTTACGAGTTGGTTCCTTGACTAATTGTTCAAGTGATTCCCCTAGCAGAGATTCAAGAATATACCTGCTTCTAGCCGATCTGGCAGAAGGAATCTTCCAGTCTATATCTGGCAAATTAAAGTCCCCCAGTACTATAACCTTATCCTTCATGGTCATTTTGGTTATTTCATCTAATAACAGATTGTCCAGTTTTTCATCCTGCAATGGAGGCCTATATACAACCCCTATTCTAAAAACATTTTTATCTCCAATTTCCAAAGTCACCCAAATACTTTCCACCTCATCATTTGTTCCTACAATTTCAGTAACCTTTATATTTTCATTTACATACAAAGCAACTCCTCCACCTTTCTTTCCTACTCTGTTCTTTTTAAATAACCTGTATCCAGGTATGACTATGTCCAAGTCATGCAAATCATTGTACCATGTTTCTGTTATAGCTACTAAATCCAAGTTGTCCCTAGTCATTATTGAAATGAGTTCAGGTAATTTATTTCCTAAGCTGCGAGCATTTGTGCTCATGGCACGAAGAATTTTTCTACTAGAATTTCTAGAATTGTTACTTGGACTAACAGTTTTGGCATGCTGTGGGGGGCAGGTGGATATATTAATGCTACCCCCCTTTATTAGTTTAAATGATTTCTAATAAAGTATTTAAACTCCTCTCCCAGATACTCTGTTCCTTTAGCATCCAAATGCAAGCCATCTCTCCTAAATAACCTAGTATCTTTCCAAACAGAGCTATAATGGCCAATAAAACCAAATCCTCGTTCCCTGCACCAATTATCTAACCAAGAATTAAATGTTGTTATCCGCTCCATCTTTCCTGCTTCCTGGCCATACACAGGTAAAATAGCAGAAAATGATAGAGTTGATGCCACAGTCTCTAAATGATTACCTAGGTCACAAAACTCTTTCTGAACAGCAGCAACATGATTACTAGCCAGATCATTTGTTCCTAAATGTACAATCACATCTAACTCACTTCCCTTTCCTGCTGCCTTAACAATTCTCAAAATACGATTCTTATCCCTGTGAGCAGTAGCTCCTGGAAGACATCTAACCTCCCTTGTTTCTCCTTTGCTTTCACCTAAATACACATTCCTCAAAATAGAGTCACCCACTAACAGTCTTTTTCTCAAAAACACATCTGCAGTTCTTTCCTGTGTTATGTTACCTGGAGAATCAGGTGCCAATAGATTTAAATTACCTGTTACAGCTTCAGAGGGCTCAGAAACAGCAATCTCCTCATCACAAGTATATTCGGCAAGAGCAGCATAGGAGTTTTGCAATGGCAGAGGTTGTGGGCAATGCTTCTGGTCTACTGTTCTAATTCTTCCAGAGCCTACAGTGATCCATCTGCCTCTCCTTGCTGATCTCTGGGGTAGAGGGGCTTCTTTCTGAGGCAGCTTTGTAGAGGTAACAGGTATGTTACTTACCTTAGCTTGAAGTTTAGCTATTTCCTCCCTTAACAGGGAAAACTGCTTACAAACAGGACAGCCCCTAAATCTCCAAAAAGTAGAACGATTAAAAAGTGCAAAACACCCATTGCACTGTATCTGAGACATTTTAAACTATGCAACACTTTAACAATAAGAAAAATATAAGTATTATTTACTACTGAATAAGCCTGAATAACCCTGAATAACTCCTGAAATAACTCAAATATCCTTATGTATTTGATCCTTTTGTAGTTTGATCTCTTTGCTAAGAAGCAGAGCTAAATGTTTAGCAGAGCTAAACAGATCTCTTTAAATACCCTCAGAAAGATAGGGTGGGGTCCCTCCTAATTGCTCACCTATGCAAACAATCTAATTGTTATCCAATTGCAATACTAAAAACCAGAATACAAAAGAATGTAAATTAACTCAAACCTTTAACTATTCAATTTCTGTAGTGAAACTAATTCACAGTTCAGGTCTACCACCTATAAAAAAACAAAAGCTTGTGTGTCTTGTACAGTGTTGGTCGTCTTTCAGCCTTTCTTACCTTGGCCATGTCTCTGAGTATTGCACACCTTGTGCTTTTGGGCACTCCAGTGATGTTGCAGCTCTGAAATATGGCCAAACTGGTGGCAAGTGGCATCTTGGCAGCTGCACGCTTGACTTTTCTCAGTTCATGGGCAGTTATTTTGCGCCTTGGTTTTTCCACACGCTTCTTGCGACCCTGTTGACTATTTTGAATGAAACGCTTGATTGTTCGATGATCACGCTTCAGAAGCTTTGCAATTTTAAGAGTGCTGCATCCCTCTGCAAGATATCTCACTATTTTTGACTTTTCTGAGCCTGTCAAGTCCTTCTTTTGACCCATTTTGCCAAAGGAAAGGAAGTTGCCTAATAATTATGCACACCTGATATAGGGTGTTGATGTCATTAGACCACACCCCTTCTCATTACAGAGATGCACATCACCTAATATGCTTAATTGGTATTAGGCTTTCGAGCCTATACAGCTTGGAGTAAGACAACATGCATAAAGAGGTTGATGTGGTCAAAATACTCATTTGCCTAATAAGTCTGCACTCCCTGTATTTCCATACTCTTCTATGTGTCATTGGAACCCAAAGGGGCCACAGGAATGACTATCAAATCTCATTCATCTTGACTAGCCATAAGTGGCCGGCTACATAGTCATTAACAAAAGATATTATAATTGTAAAATGGAGGTTTTAGAAATCCATATTTTTTTCACTCCTCTTTCTTCCTATATATACCAGTATTTATTGTGTCATTGAAACGTTGTCATTAATATTACATGGCAATTAATGTATATTTTCTTTTTCACAAAACCTCGATAAAAAGATTATTTAAAAAAAAACATAAAAAATAAAAATTAAACTTCTGTAATTCAGGTAAAGCAAACAACTCTTCAATTTACGCCTGTTATCAAAATGCTTTGTTTACTTGGTCTCTTTTGTTGAAGAGTAAACCTACGCTCAGGAGCAGCAATGCACTACTGGGAGCTAGCTAAACAATTAGCCTGAGCCAATAACAAAGGGCATATATAGCAACCAGCAATCACCAGCTACATCCCATTAGTGGATTGCTACTGATGAGAATATATACATATGTTTTTCAACAAAGGATTTAAAACAAACAAAATAAATTTAATAATAGAAGTAAATTGGAATTTGTAAAAAATGACATCCTCTAGCTGAATTGTAAAAACATAATTTTAGGCTTACCAGATAAATTCCTTTTCTTCCTGGCAGGGAGAGTCCACAACTTCATTCCTCACTGTTGGGAAATACAACACGTGGCCACCAGGAGGAGGCAAAGACACCCTAGCCAAAGACTTAAATATCCCTCCTACTTCCCCTATCCCCCAGTCATTCTGCCGAGGGAACAAGGAAAAGTAGGAGAAACATCAGGGTGCCAGAAGAAATAATATAAAAAGAGAGCCGCCCATCAAAAAACAAATTACGTGCGGAGTCGTGGACTCTCCCTGCCAGGAAGGAAAGGAATTTATCTGGTAAGCATAAATTATGTTTTCCTTCCATAAGGCAAGAAGAGTCCACGACTTCATTCCCTACTGTTGGAAAAACCATACCCAAGCTCCAGAGGACACTGAAGGAATAACAGGAAGGAATAGAAAAAAGAGGCAGAGCCTATTCTGAGGGCACCACAGCCTGCAAAACCTTTCTTCCGTAAGCTGCTTCAGCCGAAGCAAACACATCAAACTTGTAAAATTTAGAAAAAGTGTGTAAGGAGGACCAGGTAGCCGCCTAACAAATTTGATCCATTGAGGCTTTGTTATTAAAAGCCCAAGAAGAAGCCACTGCTCTAGTGGAATTAGCCGTTATCCTCTCAGGAGACTTTCTCCCCACTGTCTCATAAGCTAAGCAGATGACACTCCTCAACCAGAAAGATAGAGAAGTTGCAGTAGCCTTCTACCCCTAACGCTTCCCCGTATAGATGACAAACAAAGACAAAAGATTGTATGAATCCTTAGTAGCCTGAAGATAGAACTTCAAGGCACCAACCACATCTTGATTATGAAGCAAACGTTCTTTCGCTGAAGGATTAGGACACAAGGAACAATATTTTATTGATTAATGTTACGATTCAATACCACCTTAGGGAGGAACCCTAGTTTAGTGCGTAAAACCGCCTTATCAGTATGAAAATCCAGATAAGGGGGATCACATTGCAAGGCAGAAATCTCAGAAACCCTGCGCGCAGAGGCAATAGCCAACATATAAATAACCTTCCAAGATAACAATTTAATGTCAACAGTATGCATAGGCTCAAACGGAGCCTGCTGCAAAACACTAAGAACAAGATTTAGGCTCCAAAGCGGAGTCCCAGATCTAAACACGGTTTGATCCTCGCCAGAGCCTTAATAAAGGTCTGCACATCTGGAAGCTCAGCCAATCTTTTTTGCAGAAACACCGACAGGGCCGATCAGGGAACTAGCAGATAGGCCCTTCCCCAGTCCATCCTGGAGGAAAGCTGACATTCTGGCAACCTTAACCTTATGCCAGGAAAAACCAGTACAAGTAAGTCCTCCACACTTTATGGTAGATATGACGAGTAACTGGCTTACGAGCTTGAACCAGAGTGTCGATAACACTCTCAGAGAACCATCTTTTGGCTAAGACTAAGCGCTCAATCTCCACAAAGTCAGCCTCAGAGAATCTAGATTTAGATGAATGAAGGGATCCTGTATCAGCAGATCTATGTGACAAGGTAACCTCCACTGAGGGGATGAGGACATCCTCACCAGATCTCCAAACCACATCCTTTGTGGCCAGGATGGAGCAATCAGAATCACAGATGCTCGCTCCTGCTTGATACGAGCCACCACACGTGGGAGAAGCAATAATGGAGGAAAAAGATATGAGACTGAACCTCCATGGTACTAATATGACATCATTCAATTCCGCCTGAGGATCCCTCGACCCCGACCGATACCTGGGTAGCTTGGTATTGAGGCGGGATGCCATGAGATCTATCTCCGGTGTCCCCCACTCGCTGCATATCTCTGCAAACACCTCAGGGTGAAGAGACCATTCCCCTGGGTGAAAGGATTGCCTGCTGAGGAAGTCTGCTTCCCAGTTGTCCACACCCGGAATGTGGATCTCTGACAGCATACATTTGTGAGTCTCTGCCCATTCTAGTATCTGAGATAGTTCTCTCATAGCCAAGGAACTTCTCGTTCCCCCTTGATGGTTGATATAGGCAACCAAGGTTATATTGTCTGATTGGAATCTGATAAACTGGCACAAACCCAGAAGGGGCCAAGCCTTCAAGGCATTGAAGATTGCCCGGAGTTCCAAAATATTGATCGGAAGGGGGGACTCCTCCTGAGTCCACAGACCTTGTGCCTTCTTGGCACCCCAAACGGCTCCCCAGCTGGAAAATTTGCGTCCGTAGTCACAATCTCCCAGGACGGTCTCAAAAAGCACATGCCTTGGGACAGATGATCTGGACAGAGCCACCAGGCTTGACAGGCTGTCCAGCACAATCTGTTGAGACAGATCTGAATGGTTGCCATTCCATTGTCTCAGCATGAATAGTTGTAAGGGTCTGAGATGGATCTGGCAAAAGGAATGATGTCCATGCAGGACACCATGAGTCCGATTACCACCATACACTGAGCCACTGAGGGTCTCAAGGATGCCTGGAGGGCAAGAAATACAGAAGTTAGCTTGCAACGTCTCTGATCAGTGAGGAATATTCTCATGGATATGGAATCTATTATAGTTCCCAGGAAATCCACCCTTGTACTTGGAGTAAGAGAAATATTTTCCAAGTTTATCTTCCATCCATGTGATCGAAGAAAACTAAGAAGGGACTCCAAATGTTCTTCCGCTAGATGAAAAGATGATGCCTGTACCAAGGCACTACTGCAATACCTAATGTTCTGGCAATGGCTAGAAGAGCCCCCAGAACCTTTGTAAATATCCTTGGAGCAATAGCTAGGCCAAACGGAAGAGCAATGAACTGGAAGTGCTGATCCAGAAAAGCAAACCTCAGGAACTGAAAATGTTCCCTGTGAATCAGGACATGAAGGTATGCATTTTCAGGTCTATTGTGGTCATAAACTGTCCTTCCTGAACCAGAGGCAGGATTGACCGTATTGTTTCCATCTTGAAAGAGGGCACACTCAGAAACTTGTTTAGGCACTTTAGGCCCAGAATAGGACAGAAAGTTCCTTCCTTCTTTGGAACCACGGAAAGGTTTGAATAAAACCCCAAACCTCTTTCTGCTGTAGGTACCGGGACAATTACTCCTAGAGAGGCGAGAACTCATACGTATCCTAAGAAGGCAGCCCTCTTTTCTGGTCTTGTCGAAATACTGGAGAGTAGGAATCTGCCCATGGGTGGATGAGACTTGAATTCTATCCTGTATCCTTGAGATACAACCTCCAGGACCAAAGGATTCTGTACATCCTGGAACCAAGCATCTGAAAAAAGAGACAGTCGGTCCCCTGCTCGATCCAATCCTGGATCGGGGGCTGCCACTTCATGCTGATTTGTTCTTGGTTGGCTTCTTAGTCTGTTTGGACTTATTCCTGGAGTGAGCTGACTTCCAGGTACTCTTGGGCTGCTCAGACTTGTAAGAGGACTGCTGTCGTTGCAACTTGTCAGCACAAAAGGAATGAAAATTAGACAGTTGCCATCCCTTAGGCCTATTCTTCTTGTCCTGCAGTAGGAAAGGCACCTTTGCCTCCGGTAACCCTAGAGATAATGGAGTCCAGCCCTGGACTGAATAAAATCTTCCCCTTGCAGTGAAGAGAAAGGAGTCTGGATTTAGAAGTCATATCCACAGACCAAGACTTAAACCAGAGAGCCCGGTGGGCTAGAACCGCAAAGCTAGCAGCCTTTGCATTTATGTGAATAATCTGCATATTCGCATCACAGATGAAGGAGTTAGCAATTCTCATTGCCTTCATTCTCTCCTGAATATCCTCGAGGGGAGTCTCCACCTCAATGAGTGCCGACAGAGTGTCACACCAGTAGGTAGCTGCTCCAGCAACCACGGCTACAGCTGCCACCGGTTGAAATAAAAACCCTGTATGCTGAAACATCTTCCTCAGAAAAGTTTCTATTTTTTATCCATAGGCTCTCTAAAAGAAGAACTATCCTCCAAAGGGATAGTTGTATGCTTAGCCAGCATGGAGATAGCACCATCCACCTTCGGGATGGAGCCCCACAAATATAATTGAGAGTAAGGGACTGGGAATAATTTTTTAAAAGTAGACGAGGGGGAAAAAGAAGTTCCTACTCTTTCCCATTCATTACTAATAATGTTTGCCATCTTAACTGGCACAGGAATAGTCAGAGGGACCTTCCATTCTTCGTAAACCCTGTCTAATTTAGGGATCTTAGGCTCCTCAGGGAGTGTAGCCTCTGGAACCTCTAGAGTAGACAGAACCTCCTTTAATAAAAAGTGCAGATGCTTAATTTTAAATCTAAAGGAGGGTTCCTCCGCTGAAGGAGGTTTCGTAACTGAAGCTACAGAGGTTAACTCATCCTCAGATAGCTGGGATATAGTAGCTAAATCCGACAAATATCTAGATGACTCTAGGTCAGGAGAACTATGTTTAACCTTTCTCTTGCGTTTGTTAGAGTGAGGTAAGGCACTCAGGGCCGCAGACCCCACCGATTGTAACTGCTCGGTAAAGTCAGCTGAAAAAAAGACACCTCCAGATGGAGGATTTGTTGAGCCGCGGGGAACTGCATGTGGAGAAAGTAATGTAGAAAGGGTAGTAATTTCTCGGGACCCAGATTCCTGAGAAGTAGACGGCTCAGAAGGGCTAATAGCGCTATGAGTATTAGCAGGCTTGTCCATCTTAGACTTTAGAACAGTGTTTAGGCAAATGGAACAAAATTGAGCAGTCGGGCAAACCACAGCCTCCTCACAAAATAAACAGAAATTATTAAGCAGTAGAGAAGGAGTCCTCCATAGCTTTGTATATACCCACAGGACAATAAAAAAGAAACACTTTTATTTAAAAAAATGTCACCTTAATACTCCCAATAGCTTGGCACTCACCACCTCCTAGACCCAGACAGCTAACAGTGAAAACACTCTCCTCAGGAGTGATGTCTGCTATTATGAGCTGTGCAACACTTCAAAAACGAAAGTGAAACCTGTTTGTTCCAAGCCAAAAAAATAGTCTGAGTCTAAAAAACTCTCGCATTAAGCAGATATAAATCCCCAAACTGTTCAAATAATCTCCCTGAAGAAGATATTATGCTATAATAACAATAATATTCTATTGAGGTATAAAGGAGTCACACTGTGAACCTTTATAGCGTTTTAAATTGTATATATAAAAAACGGTCTTACCCTCCAGGATCCATGCTGTGGAACAGGCACAGCCTTTCAAGTGTCACAGTCTTGCAGCAGCGCTTCTGACATGGACTTGAGTGTGTATCAGCAAGCAGTGAAACTAGTCAACACTGATTGCTCAGGAGCTGTTAGCGACAGTCTGGATGGGTTCGCAGAAAACCTTTCCCTGCATCTCCTTACTCTAACGTTCATTAATACTCTCACTGAGAGGTTGACATAATTACTTAAAACTCCAGTCCTTTCTCAAAGGCAACAAACCCATTACAGGACTATCCAAATCTTCTGACACTTCTCTGCCACCTCCTATAGTGATGAAAAGGAAAAGAATGACTGGGGGATAGGGGAAGTGGGAGGGATATTTAAGCCTTTGGCTGGGGTGTCTTTGCCTCCTCCTGGTGGCCAGGTGTTGTATTTCCCAACAGTAAGGAATGAAGTTGTGGACTCTCCCTGCCTTATAGAAGGAAAGTTTACTTTTAAGTTGTTAAAAATCGCATACTCTATCAGTCTGTTCCCGTCTAGGCAATTCCCTCTCTGAACAAGGAACATAGCAAGTACCCAAGAAGATTGTTTTAGCCTTAAATTGGGCCTCATCAGTGAGGTGCCCCTTCCTGCTAATTCTCACTGGCTGATAAATTCTTCCTACCAAAGCTATTTGACTGATAGGTACATCCTGCTAATGCTCACTGGCTGATAAATACTTCCTGCCCAAGCTCTTTAGCTGATATGTACATCCTGCTAATGCTTACTGGCTGATAAATACTTCCTGCTCAAGCTCTTTGGCTGATAGGTACATCCTGCTAATGCTCACTGGCTGATAAATACTTCCTGCCCAAGCTCTTTGGCTGATAGGTACATCCTGCTAATGCTAACTGGCTGATAAATACTTACTGCCCAAGCTTTTTAGCTGATGTACCTATCCTGCTAATGCTCACTGGCTGATAAATTCTTCCTACCAAAGCTCTTTGGCTGATAAGTACATCCTGCTAATGCTCACTGGCTGATAAATTCTTCCTACCAAAGCTCTTTGGCTGATAAGTACATCCTGCTGATGCTCACTGGCTGATAAATTCTTCCTACCAAAGCTCTTTGGCTGATAGGTACATCCTGGTAATGCTCTTTGGCTAAAAACATTTTCCTGCTAAATCTCATTGGTTGATATGTACCTCCTGCTAATCCTCATTCACTGGTACTTCTTGTTCATGTCCATTGGCTGAAGGTAGGATTGCTCATTGCACCTTTCACCCATTGAGAATCAATAGAAACCACACTATTACTTAATTACTTAAGTACTTACTTAAGTTCATTTGAGTTTAAACAGCTTTTACTTCCACGAAAAACCCAGCATGTATAAATGCAGCACTAATAGAAAATGTCTAAATACAATGTTCCTTTAATATATCCCAGGTATAATCTGTACTAATAGCCATCACAAATACAAAAATACAAATTTCTTTATAGTCCACCAAATTTCTTGATTGTGTCATCAAACAGGCATGAAAACCAAACAGAGATTCTGAGTAATTTGACTAAAAACACTTTGTAACTTTGTGTGATCTGTTTAGAATGTCAGCATTATTATTTCAGATGAAAAGATAACGGTAACAATAATGCTGGTAATTGCAGTTATTTGCGCTCTCCCAAGCCTCCGAGCATTGAGTCACAGGGTTTCCAGCACAGCATTTCGATGAAATGTATTCCCGTCATGTTTATTCACAAACCTATTTATCAGGCCATAATTATCTGTGCAGCTCAGATGCTATTGTGCTCAGCCTGTCTGATTTCTCTTTCTGTATAACTACTACTAACACCAAATGCGGGGTCTAGACAGCTAGAAAAATGCTTGCTGGCTCCAGGAAGTGCACAATGCAACTGTGTTTTTGTGCTAAATAATAGAGATGTCATACTACTGAACTTGGCATCCAAGAACGTATAGCTGGCTGTGTATTAAAGTGTTTTAACTCTCTTTTGATATGCCCCCTATTGTGCATTGTCGTAGATATTCATCTTGTAATAAAGAGAACAAAAACAACAGATTTAATGCTTTATTCTATTTATTTGTTGTTTTTGTACGTAAAGACTTGAACACATTATTATATTTAATTTGCACACCCCCCCCCCTCTAACATAATCTACACAACATAAAAATGAAATACATTAGTGGGATGGAAGCACATTTCTATGTACATGGAGGAGTTTATGACAATTTATACAAAACAGGTTATAGGATATGGTTAGGTCCAGTTAAAAGTCAGAACCACTGAGGGTAGAAGTTAGAAAATTCAGTTTGTCTGAATCTTTTTGGAACAAATATTCTGGGAAATTTGTTTGCCTAATATTCATCTGCTGTACTATTCAGTTAAAGGACCAGTAAATGTAGTAGATTTGCATAATCAACAAATGCATGATAAAAAGACAATGCAATGCAGAAAAAACGTTATGGCTATTCCACTCCCACTGCATCATGTGACAGCCATCAGCCAATCACAAATGCACATATGTATATTCTGTGAATTCTTGCACATGCTCAGTAGGAGCTGGTGACACTAAAAGTGTAAATATAAAAAGACTGAGCACATTTTGTTAATGGAAGTAAATTGGAAATAAAATTGCTGCTCTATCTGAATCATGAAAGTTCATTTTAACTTGAGTGTCCCTTTAATTATGTAACTGCACCCTGCAATTAGCAAACAGTGCACAATGCAGCCTGCAAAGTTTGGTTCTCTTATTAACTGTTTCACTGCTGGGCCCACACAAAACTGGCTTTAGAGGGAACCCTGCTGCTGGGGTCAATTTAAGGCAATTATAAATGGGTCACTAGAGTGTATAACCAATGTTATGTATAGCACTGTTAGAGAGGCAAGAAACCCAACCTTTTTGTTTCATGTCTCAGCACTATATGACGAATCTTATCCGATTGCAAGGACATGTAGTGCTCCAGACACTCTCAGGCCCATTTATCAAGCTCCGTACGGAGCTTGAAGGGCTGTGTTTCAGACTCGCCAGAAACACAACTTATGAAGCAGCGGTCTAAAGACCGGACAGGCGGACAGGAATTGCCGGAAATCGATCAGGTTGATTGACACCTCCCTGCTGGCGGACGATTGGCTGCGAGTCAGTAGGGGGCGGCGTTGCACCAGCAGCTCTTGTAAGCTGCTGGTGCAATGTTAAATGCGGAGAGCGTATTGCTCTCCGCATTTAGCGAGGTTTTGCGGACCTGATCCGCAGTGTCGGATCAGGTCCGCAAGCCCTTTGATAAATTGGGGCCTATCTGTGTATCATTTGAACAATGAATACCATGGGAATGAAGCAAATTTGATAATAGAAGTAAATTGGAAAGTTTTTTTTTTTTTTTTAAATCATGTGCCTTGTCCAAATCACAGAATAAAATGTTTGGGTTTCATATCCCTTTAAGTCTGCACTTCCACTTCTGATAGGAATTGCAAAGCCTACACATTGCAGAGTTAAAGGGATGTTAAACAGTCTCATTGTTGTAATAAAAAAAAGCATTAAGCAGTGGCTGTTAACCCCTTTGCTACTGGGAATTTCAGAGAAGAACTTGCCCAAAATTGCTATCACTCTATTTAAACAGAAATAGAGCCTTTTTTTTATTTACCTGTCAAAACAATATCGGCTAGATTACGAGTTGTGCGTTAGGGTAAAAAAGCAGCGTTAAGAGATCCTAACGCTGCTTTTTTACGCCCGCTGCTATTACGAGTCTTGAAGGTTTATGGTCACCTCACACTTCTTTGGCCTTACCGCAAACCGACTTACATAAACTTTGTAAAGTCTATTTTCAATGGGACTTCCATAGCGCCGGTATTACGAGTCTGTCCTGGGAGGCCAAAAAGTGAGCGGTACACCCTACCCGTCAAGAGTCTTAAAGCATTTAAAAGTCAGTAGTTAATCGGAATTAAGGTAGAAAAAATCCTATTGGCTGATTTAATCAGCCAATAGGATTGGCTGTTCCAATCAACCAATAGAATGCAAGCTCAATCTTATTGGCTGATGGCATCAGCCAATAGGATTTTTTCTACCTTAATTCCGATTGGCTGATAGAATTCTATCAGCCAGTCGGAATCTAAGGGATGCCATCTTGGATGACGTCACTTAAAGGAACCGTCATTCAGTAAGAAGCCGTCGTTTGAATAGGACGCTCCGCGCCGGATGTCTTGAAGATGGAGCCGCTCCACGTCGGATGGATGAAGATAGAAGATGCCGTCTGGATGAAGGCTTCTGCCGCTTCCTTGAGGATGGATGTCGGGTCTTCAGAACTGTAAGTCGATCTTCAGGGGGTTAGTGTTGTTTTCTTAAGGGTGTATTGAGTGGGTTTTATTTTTTAGATTAGGGTTTGGGCCGCAAAAGAGCTAAATGTCCATCCAAATGCCCTTTTCAGGGCAATGGGGAGCTTAGGTTTTTTTTAGATAGTATTTTATTTGGGGGGTTGGTTGTGTGGGTGGTGGGTTTTACTGTTGGGGGGTTGCTTGTATTTTTTTTTTACAGGTAAAAGAGCTGATTTCTTTGGGGCAATGCCCCGCAAAAGGCCCTTTTAAGGGCTATTGGTAGTTTAGTTTACGCTAGGGTTTTTTTTTTTGGGGGGGGGGGCTTTTTTATTTTTAAAGGGCTATTAGATTAGGTGTAATTAGTTTAAATATCTGTAATTTGTTTATTATTTTCTGTAATTTAGAGTTTTTTGTACTTTAGCTAATTTAATTTAATTTAGGTAATTGTATTTAATTTAGATAATTTATTTAATTATAGTGTAGTGTTAGATGTTATTGTAACTTAGGTTTTATTTTACAGGTACTTTTGTATTTATTTTAGCTAGGAAGTTATTAAATTGTTAATAACTATTTAATAACTATTCTACCTAGTTAAAATAAATACAAACTTGCCTGTAAAATAAAAATAAACCCTAAGCTAGATACAATGTAACTATTAGTTATATTGTAGCTATCTTAGGGTTTATTTTATAGGTAAGTATTTAGTTTTAAATAGGAATAATTTAGTTAATTAGGGGGTGTTAGGGTTAGGGTTAAACTTAGGTTTAGGGGTTAATACATTTAGTATAGTGGCGGCGACATTGGGGGCGGCAGATTATGGGTTAATAAGTGTAGGTAGGTTGCGGCGACATTGGGGGCAGAAGATTAGGGGTTAATAAATATAATGTAGGTGTCGGCGATGTTGGGGGCAGCAGATTAGGGGTTCATAACTATAATGTAGGTGTCGGCGATGTCGGGGGCAGCATATTAGGGGTTAATAAGTGTAAGATAAGGGGTGTTTAGACTCGGGGTTCATGTTAGGTTGTTAGGTGTAGACATAAATTTACTTTCCCCATAGGAATCAATGAGGCTGCTTTACTGAGTTTTACGCTGCTTTTTTGCAGGTGTTAGACTTTTTCTCAGCCGGCTCTCCCCGTTGATTCCTATGGGGAAATCGTGCACGAGCATGTACGACCAGCTCACCGCTGACTTAAGCAGCACTGGTATTGGAGTGCGGTATGGAGCACAATTTTGCTCAACGCTCACTTCTTGCCTTTTAACGCCAGGTTTGTAAAAACCCATAATACCAGCGCTGCATGTAAGTGAGCGGTGAAAGAAAACTGCTTGTTAGCACCGTACAACTCAAAACAAAAAACTCGTAATCTGGCCGTATATTTTTTTTTAAGTAGACAGGTATTGATCTAAGCCACTGGTTTTCAAACCTGTCCTCAGGCCTCCCTAACTGGACAGATTTTGAGGATATCTGAACTAGAGATCAAATGAAATAATCAGCTGGTTAGTAACCATGGTTATTTTACCTACTCTCACCCAAGGTAATCCTGAAAATCTGGCTTGTTGGGGAGGACAGGTTTGAAAACCAGTGATCTACGCCCTTTTTGGTGTATTTCATGCCAATATTTTACCGCCAAATGCGATCATATAAAAAAATTGTTAACTTTTTCACAAACTTTGGGTTTCTCACTGCAATTATTTACATACCGCTTATGCAATCATAACATAAATGATTGTAAAAGCTTTGCTAGGATTGCCTTTGTTCAGAAATAGCAGACATACATGGCTTTGCCATTGGTTTTTGGTAATTCCAACTGTGCACCACACTTCTATTATTCCTGGCAGTGAAGGGGTTAATCAAGTAGCTTGTAAGGTTAATTGTTGCTGTAGTATAGAGATTACCCTCCCATCTGACACCTCCTACCCCCTGATAACTCCCAAACAGCTCTCTTCCCTCACCCCTCCCACTGGTCACTACTGTCTTAGGTACTGAAAGACAGTCCGTCACTGGGCCCGCACCCACCTCTCGTTTTCTCTCCCACACATCCCGCTAGCACCAGCAGATGGTCATTACAGACAGTGACACATACAGTGTCACCGTCTGTAACAATCTGTCATCTGCCTTCATATGGAGCCGGAGCAGCGAGTGTGCTCTGGTTCCACATGCAAGCAGATGCCTAGAACTCAGGAACTCCAGCTCCCGGCTTTAACTTTAAAGCCAAGATTGATGGAGATTCCTGCAGCTCAGATGTATATATACGTCATGTGGTACGATGAGCTTTGTACTACATGATGTATATATCTATTCAATTGGGTGTTAATGGGGTTAATGGAAATCATTACAACATATATTATTCATCTATTTAAATGGATTTGACCTTTTATTTATATTTTTACATTACATTTGTGCTTCCTGTCACAGCCATAAGAGGAGGAGGAGCCTTTGCAGGAAGTTTTATCTTAGCTTTATCTCATAAAACTTCTGGGCTAGGGAATAGACTAGATAACAGGGAGCCAGATCTGCTCATGCCCAGACCTGACAGACTAAAAACTTAGGTTTTGAAAATCCTTTGCTCTTAAAGGGACATGAAACCCAAAGTTCTTCCTTCATGATTCAGCATGCAATTTTAAACAACTTTCCATTTTGCTTATATTATCTAATTTGCTTAGTTTTATTGATATCCTTTGTTAAAAAGTATACCAAGGTAGGCTCAGGAGCTGGGAGTTAGCTGCTAATTAGTGGTTGCCCATATATTACTCTTGTCATTGGTTTACTGATGTGTCCAGTTCTCCCTTTAAATAACAGGAAAAGGTGCCACATGTGTATATCAATAGAGACTAGTCACCAATATAGTGCACCGAATACAGGGTACTCACATTTGAGAAGAGCACCCTATTGTGCTAATAGGCGCCGGCTGGTTATTCTACAGCAAACCAGCTGGCTGTACTCCGGTTCTCACACAGGATCACAGGATTCAAGTCATGATGTTACTCGACGTGACCAGGTATCTTGAGCTCATTGAAAATCCAGGTTCAGATGGTTAAAAATAAAATTAATTTATTGAAGATCTCGATCAACTTATAAAACCATAAACAGTGAACCATATAAAATGAGCTGGAATAAGAACATTTGCAACACGTTTCTCAGCGCTAACGCGTTTCATCAGGCATATCAAACAATCATAACAATCAACTTTAAATAAAAATGAGCTACCAATCTGTGTGAGTCAGTCCCCTTTTGGAAGTATTATACAAGCCAATGGTTGACCTTCGACCTGGTGGGCATGTGAAATATATGTGTGTGTGTGCATTTTAATACAAATGTATTTAATGAGCCATGGCATTCCGAATATATCATCTTACCAGTAAAAGTATAATGCAAACAAAACCTGAAACAGTCTATATCATAAATGCACAAAGCGACACTAAATAACCAATAAACATAACGTCTAAAAGTATCAACACAAAATATTATCGATAATGAAACAAAGTAACATTGTAGCCAGACCTACGATACAAACCAGGGAGTCAGCGTATACACCCTACATCACTAAACAAGCCAATCCAAAGAGGCGGGCCTATAGTGACGTCACTATGTAACGTAAACAAACCGTGTCCATGAACTATAAAGCTTTCTAATGTGTGTCTAAATAAATTATAAGATAATAAAGTTGTTTGAATATTTTCTAGAGATTCTAGATTGCCTGGGGTATGTATAAAACTATCCTAAGAACTGATTAAGCTTACACTTCAGAACGGAATATGAACAGATTCATTGGGCCTTATGGGTCTAATCTGAAATAAAAAAACTGTTTCTTTGGACATGAAGAATTAAAAAAAAAACAATTAAAAGGATGGTAAATATGATAATTTTTTTGTCAGTTGTGCAGTTACATCCATCCCAATTGTCAAATTTGCTCTTTCTTGTTTAGGTTTTTACATTTCCCTTACGTCATGTGATTGATGTCTGCCCTTTAAAAGGACATTATACCTAAATGTTGAAGCACATGAAAGTAATGCCTCATTGCTGTAAAAAGCTGACTAGAATATATCACCTGAACATCTTAATGTAAAAAAGGAAGATATCTTACCTCAATTTTTTTAAGTATTCACACCCCATTGTAAAGAGGGGTGTGAATACTTGTTGCTGAGACTTTAAAAGTGTCATATCACAGTATTTCTCTCTCTATACTTCATGATTACCACTTTTGACTGTCTCTTTAAACATAATATCACATGACCGTTATCCCTTTATAAGCCCTCCTCTCTAATTCAACTGTGCTTGGTAATTTGATTCGCATGAGGAGTGAACATAACTTTCAAGAAGCTCTGTCTCTAACATCAAGTGTTTTGCTAACCTTCAATCTGCAAATGTTCTTTTGAATTACAGGACAACATTCTTTGTTCAGCAACGCTAACTGACATTCAGCGTGTCTGCAGGAGTTCGGCGTCTGACGTCATCAGCACTCCGGGAGTCAGTGTCGCAGCTCCTCACTCTTGTCGGATTCAGTTCTGCATTCTCCGGACAACTCATTCACCAGCTTAGCAAGGACTCCACAAGTACACGCTGGACAAGAAGTCAAGGGTATCGTACATTCCATAAAGTTATCACCGTAGTAACGCTAATATCTTATTAATCCAAAGACTGTTTAAACTAACAAATCAAACCTTTGCTTATACGTTACTAATGGAATGATTGCCTGATTAACATCCTCTGCCTATAACCTGGCTATTTCTGCATGCTACATAATTCTATAACAATCTTGTTGTTGCTATGACTAAGTTTGCAAATGAACTCTTTTACACTATTCATTCAAGTTCTGTATATGAGTGATACGCTACATTCCGAATGAAGTGATACTAACAGAGCTACAATTACACAAAGTTTGATAATATATCACATTCTCATAAGAGATTATCTCATTATTTAGCAATTAGCTAATATATTATTTTGGAGAGTATTTGCACATACATTGTATCAGACTTCTAACACATTGTTGTGCATATCTCCTGCAACTAAAGTTAGTTGTAATTTACTTTTGACCTAAACAGGTCACCCTCAGTCAATGAGCAAAATAAGGTTCCTAGTTTAACAAGGTAACCTAGGTTTGGTGTGAGACTGAGTGGAGTAGATACAACTGGGTTCTCATTAATTATATAATAAATCCTCACATATTACCAAGCCCGTATAACCCACTTGTATCTATAATGGATGTTACTGAATTATCCAACCGTGTTGGTACCCTTTCTCAGAATATGGATATAATGATCCAGGGTCTTAGGGACCTCCAAGTTGAAAATCAGGAATTATGAAAATACATTAGAGATCATGTACCTGCTCAAACTCTACCACCACCTCTTGTTTCCCCTGAGCCACAAATATGTCCACCTGAACGATTTTCTGGAGACAGGACTCAATTTAGAGACTTTAAAAATTCATGTACCTTACTATTTACACTGAAACCAAGAACCTATCCTACCGAAAGGGTTAAAGTTCTAACGGTAATTTCTTACCTCGCTGGTGAAGCCAAGGCATGGGCAAATGCATACTATGAGAAAGAAGATCCCATCTTAAACTCATTAGAATCATTCTTTAATGCCATGTCTCTACTATATGAAGACCATGACAAACAAGCTTCAGCAGAAAATTCGATCAGAAATTTGGGACAAGGTAGACGCCCTGTAGAAGAATATATAACTGACTTCAAGAGGTGGGCACCTGACACACAGTGGAATAACCCAGCTTTGACAAATTAATTCCGTATTGGTCTAGCGGATTCCCTAAAAGATGAATTGACACGTGTAGTTATTCCTAAGGACTTAGAAAATCTTATGACCTTGTCTATATCTATTGATCGTCGTTTGAGGGAAAGGAAGATTGAAAGAGGGTCATCAGAAATATCTACCAAGAAATCCTATAGCTCTCACTCAGTTTCTACTGTCCGATCAACTGGTGAGCCTATGGAGATTGGCTTTGTCAAAAGTCCTCTTAAACCGGAAGAAAAAGCCAGACGAAGACAACATAATCTATGTTTATATTGTGCTGCTAAAGATCACGGAGTAAAGGAGTGTCCAATTCTGTTAAAGTCAAAAAAGGGTAAGCAAGAGATAGCTCATTTAAATGAGACTGTTATAAAAAACTCATCTCACTTTACTCTCTCTGTTTGTCTACAGTGGGATCAACATCAACTTAATGCCCAGGTGGTAATCGACTCAGGAGCAACTAATAATTTCATTCATTTTTCTTTTGTTGAAAATCACAAGATTCCTATAATAAAAAAATTAATTGCATTACCTATTCGAGTCGTTGATGGTTCTTTTATCAATTCAGGTCCTGTTACCCATCATACAGTTCCATTATTATTATCATTTTCATCAGGTCACTCTGAACTGTGTACCTTCGAGGTTATTCATTCTCCTTTATACCCCATAATTCTAGGACTCTCATGGCTAAAGAAACACCAACCAACCATCTCATGGAATAGTGGTTCTATTTCCTTTGATTCACCATATTGTAACACACACTGTACACAAACGCAAACTCTATTAGAGGTTGATATGACCAATATACCTACAGAGTACTCGGATTTTAATGATGTTTTTGATAAGGTTGAGGCTCAATCTTTACCTCCTCACAGACCTTACGACTGTCCTATCGATTTAAAACCAAACAGTAAAATTCCCTATGGTCATATATATCCACTCTCTGAACCTGAACTGATTCATCTCAAAGGATATCTTGAGGAAAATCTAAAAAAAGGTTTTATTCGGCCTTCTACATCTTCAGCTGGTGCCGGAATCTTCTTTGTGAAGAATAAAGATGACAGTCTCAGGCCTATAATTGATTATAGACAATTGAACAACTGTACAATAAAAAAAAGATATCCTTTACCTCTTATTCCAGAACTCATAGAGAGGTTACAGGGTGCTACTATTTTCACCAAACTGGATTTAAGAGGTGCATATAATTTAATTAGAATTCGCAAAGGCGATGAATGGTTAACTGCCTTTCGTACAAGGTATGGTCTCTATGAGTATTGTGTTATGCCTTTTGGTTTGTGCAATGCACCTGCAACTTTTCAGTTTTTTATTAATGATGTTTTCAGAGATTTACTCGACACATACATTGTCATTTATCTGGACGATATTCTCATCTATTCAAATTCCAAAGAGGACCACATACAACATGTCAGAACAGTTCTTTCAAGGTTAAGACAGAACAACTTATATGCTAAGTCAGAAAAATGTATATTTAATTCTGATTCTATTTCTTTCCTGGGGTATCATATTTCACCAAATGGAATATCAATGGAGGACAACAAAGTACAAACTATCACGAACTGGCCTATTCCAAAAAATAAGAAAAAGCTCCAGAGGATCTTAGGATTCTCAAATTTTTATAGGAAATTTATCAAAGGTTTCTCTACTATCGCAAAACCTCTCACACTACTCACCCGAAAGAACCACAAATATCATTGGACCCAACAGGCAGATGACTCTTTCAATGCTCTCAAACATAGTTTCATTACCGCTCCAATCCTACAATTCCCAGATCCATCGAAACAATATACATTAGAAGTAGATGCTTCCGAATTTGCAATAGGAGCCATTCTATCTCAAAGAGATTCTTCTACCAACATGCTTCATCCTGTTGCATATTATTCTCGGGTCATGAATTCTGCTGAAATCAATTACCCAATTGGGGAAAAAGAACTTTTAGCCATCAAGGCTGCATTAGAATTTTGGAGACATCTACTAGAAGGGGCAAGATTTCCAATCATCATATTTACAGATCATCGTAATCTACAATATCTAAAAACTAATAAAAGTCTTTCTTCCAGACAAGTCAGATGGAGTTTATTCTTTACTAGATTTGATTTTCTAATCACTTACCGTCCAGGAGTAAGAAATACAAAGGCAGATGCTTTATCTAGATATCCAACTCCATTAATTGAGAGTTCTGAACTAAACTCTATTATACCACCAGAAAAATTCATCGGCCTATTAGTGGGGAAAACATCTATTTTCAAAGAACAACAACAGAAAGATCCATTGATTAATGATTCCAGGATTCATAAAGGTAATGATGGATTCTTCTACCATGGTCATGCACTGTATGTTCCAGAATCTCTTAGGAATGACATTTTATCTCTGGCACATGATATTCCAATTTCAGGACACCCTGGTTTCAAGAAAACTCTTCATTTAATTCAAAGGGATTTCTGGTGGCCACATATGAATCAGTCTGTTAAACAATACATACAAGGGTGTGCTGTATGTACCAAATGTAAATCTCAAAGAATTCACCCTTATGGTTTACTTCTATCTCTTCCAATCCCTGATAGACCTTGGCAAGATATTGCCCTAGACTTCATTGTCGATCTACCTCCTTCTTCTAACAACACAGTCATTTTGGAAGTTGTGGATCTCTTTTAAAAAATGGCACATTTTATACCTATTCACACTTTACCAACAGCTTCTGAAACTGCTGAATTGTTCATCAAACATATTGTCAGATTGCATGGGTTACCTAATTCTATTACGACTGACAGGGGTACACAATTTACCTCTAGATTTTGGACGCAACTCTGTTCTAGTTTGCATATTGATCGCCATTTGAGTTCAGCTTACCATCCTCAAACAAACGGTCAGACTGAAAGGACTAATCAGAGTTTAGAGCAATATCTAAGATGCTACTGTACTTTTCAGCAAGACAACTGGTCTTCTCTACTACCTACTGCTGAATTCTCCTACAATAACACCATTAATTCATCTACCAATGCAACTCCATTTTTCATTAACTATGGGTTTCATCCCTCTTATCATCTTCTTCAAAGATCTGAAAGTTCTTGTCCTTTGGTAAATGACACTGTGAATACGATTGCTGAAGGTTTCATTCAACTAAAACAGATTCTACTACAATCTCAAGAAAAGCAAAAACGTTATTATGACCTAAGGAGGACGAAACCTCCCGACTATAAGGTGGGAGATCTAGTTTGGCTCTCCTCTAAACACTTGAAGCTTCACATTCCCAGTAAAAAGCTTGGTTCTCTGTTTATTGGTCCTTATAAAATTATTAGGATTGTTAATGCTAATGCTGTCACTCTACAACTTCCAAATTCTTTTAGGATACATCCAACATTTCATGTATCCCTTTTGAAACCTTATGTTCCAGTTAGAGATCAAGTCTTGACAACTCAAGTTCCGACACTCATTGAGGATGAAGTTTCCTACGAAGTTGAGTCCATTCTAGATTCTAGATTCTATAAGAATTCTCTACAGTATTTAGTCCGGTGGAAAAATTATACATCTGAAGAGGATTCTTGGGAACCATCCACTAATTTATCAGCCCCAAGATTGGTATCTCTATTTCATCGCAGACATCCAGACCGTCCCAAACCCTGATCTGCAGAGCAGATCGTTAAGGGGGGGTGTCCTGTCATATCACAGTATTTCTCTCTCTATACTTCATGATTACCACTTTTGACTGTCTCTTTAAACATAATATCACATGACCGTTATCCCTTTATAAGCCCTCCTCTCTAATTCAACTGTGCTTGGTAATTTGATTCGCATGAGGAGTGAACATAACTTTCAAGAAGCTCTGTCTCTAACATCAAGTGTTTTGCTAACCTTCAATCTGCAAATGTTCTTTTGAATTACAGGACAACATTCTTTGTTCAGCAACGCTAACTGACATTCAGCGTGTCTGCAGGAGTTCGGCATCTGACGTCATCAGCACTCCGGGAGTCAGTGTCGCAGCTCCTCACTCTTGTCGGATTCAGTTCTGCATTCTCCGGACAACTCATTCACCAGCTTAGCAAGGACTCCACAAGTACACGCTGGACAAGAAGTCAAGGGTATCGTACATTCCATAAAGTTATCACCGTAGTAACGCTAATATCTTATTAATCCAAAGACTGTTTAAACTAACAAATCAAACCTTTGCTTATACGTTACTAATGGAATGATTGCCTGATTAACATCCTCTGCCTATAACCTGGCTATTTCTGCATGCTACATAATTCTATAACAATCTTGTTGTTGCTATGACTAAGTTTGCAAATGAACTCTTTTACACTATTCATTCAAGTTCTGTATATGAGTGATACGCTACATTCCGAATGAAGTGATACTAACAGAGCTACAATTACACAAAGTTTGATAATATATCACATTCTCATAAGAGATTATCTCATTATTTAGCAATTAGCTAATATATTATTTTGGAGAGTATTTGCACATACATTGTATCAGACTTCTAACACATTGTTGTGCATATCTCCTGCAACTAAAGTTAGTTGTAATTTACTGTTGACCTAAACAGGTCACCCTCAGTCAATGAGCAAAATAAGGTTCCTAGTTTAACAAGGTAACCTAGGTTTGGTGTGAGACTGAGTGGAGTAGATACAACTGGGTTCTCATTAATTATATAATAAATCCTCACAAAAAGGTATGACTTCACCTTGGAATTTATACCTGGCAAGGAATTGGTGGTAGCGGATGCACTGTCACAAGCTTACTTACCCTTTAAACAATGAGGACTTACAGTTGCAGAAAGAGGTGACTGTTCACGTCAATTTGATCTTGAAGACAGGCCCATTTAGTCATGCAATGTGGGCAGCAATTGAACAGGCTACAGAAACAGATGCTCTTCCAAATCTAGTGGCAAATCTAAGGCAATAATGCCATCACTGTATAGACCATACATTTCAGAACTTTCTTTGATAAAAGGGGTACTTTTGAAAGGAGAAAATATTATAATACCAGCGAGTTTTCAAAGTCAGATAATGAAAAGACTACATGGAGATCATTCCGGTATACAAAAGACCAAAAGACAAGCTAGAGACATTTTGTACTGGCCAAACATGAATGAAAACATTGAGACAACGATCACTCAATGCTGGACTTGCCAAAAAATCAGACCTCAGTTACCTAAAGAGCCTATACTGGATACGGACTTTCCTTTGGCAACCTGGGAAAAGTTAGGAATGCACTTGTTTGTTTTCAAAAATCAGCATTATATCTTAGTCATGGATTACTTCTCTAATTACCCATAGATAGCATTATTGGAAGATAAGTCAGCAAGTACAGTGATCAAAAAAGTAAAGCAATTTTGGCGAGACATGGTATTCGAAGAGTAATCATATCAGACAATAGTCCTCAATTCAACTGTTGACAATTTAGGGTATTTTGACAGTACTTATGAATTTGAACATCAAACATCCAGCCCGGTATATCCACAAGCAAATGGATTAGCAGAAGCTGGAGTAAAGATAGCGAAAAACATACTTCGTAAAGGAACAGAAGCAGACGAGGATCCATGTCTGGCTCTTCTTAGCTATAGAGCTACTTACTTAAAATGTGGGAAGTCTCCAGCAGAATTATTGTTTGGCAGACAGCTGGTCACATGAGTACCAGTTTTGAAACCTTGGAAAAGGTTCCCACAAAAAAATGTAATAGAAACCAAATTGAAACTCAGAGAAAAAAGGAATGAATACTATGACCGAGCTGCAAAGCCTTTGGACAATCTTCAGGTACAAACTCCTGTATGAGTACAAGGTTCAAACAACTGGAATACTGAAGGGACAGTTATCCAGCAATATTCTCCAAGATTGTATGTAGTTTAAACCAATGATGGGGAATGTTTACATAGGAATCGTAGACATTTGATGGCTAGTTCATCAGTTCACAACAATTCGACAGTGAAGGAAACCTGGGAGGATACATTGAACACTACATTGCAGCTGGAGAATGAAGATGCCAGAAAAACATAGCAAAGCTCGACTGACTTGCCTGCCAGTGATGCAATGTAAACAAGGTCAGGTCCATATATCTAAAAACCTAATGGTCCATAGTTAAAAGGGACTGAAGTTCTTTCACATAGATTAAACATGTAACTTTGCTGTTGCATTGTGTGTGTGTGGGTGGAGCATTCTAAATAAAGTTTAGAGTTATGAAGACCTGTGCTTGATCTCTTTATATAAAATAAGATAAAACATGCAGCACTCCCTGCAGCCAAATGATTTAGAAGAAGGTAGTCTTCTAAACTGAATGCAACTTTAGTAACAGGAGGCTGTTCATATCAACTGATATTATGCCAATACTAAATTGGATGACAATATTAGCAAGTGAAGGTAAAGCTGCTCATTGGATGTCATTGCTATTTAATATAGGCAATAAATAAAATGTATAAATACATTTATTAGGAGATTTGTTACTGAAGATAATTCATGTCTTGTGTTGCTTAAATAACATGTAATTACATTAGAATAATGCCTCTCATTGAATACAATGCATTGCAGATGGGTGTCTTTGTAATCATTACATTAAGTCCGATTAACTGGAAAACATTTAAATAAAATGAAACAATAGCTAACTATGGGCTAGATTAAAAGTGGGGCGCTAATTTTTTGCGCACCTGTAAAACGGGCAAAGTTGCCCATTTACAGGCGCACAATAAATAACCAGCCATTACAAGTGGCTGGTTATTGCTACCGCAAGCTCTGGTTAATTTTCTAAATGTGCCCCAATTGCCCCCAAGTGTAAGCTTCCATTTTTATTATTAACAAAAAGTAGCATCTTTTATTTTTCAAAAAATAACTGCACAAAGCAGTTTTTGGGGGTTAAAGTGAGCGGCCGTGCCTTTACATTGCGGTCCATGGGGACTGTGTGTTCACTCTAAATATATATACTTATATACATGTGTGTGTATATATATATATATATATATATATATATATATATATATATATATACATATATATATATGTGTAAATACACACATAAATATATATAAATTCATATACATATATATTTACACTTTGCTGCCCATCGCTGAGCGACTTCCTCCCTTTGCTGCGCTAGGTTCTCAGCCGTGTCTCATGACATGAGAACGAGGCTCCCATTGGAGCCTATGAAAGCGCACTCTCGTAAGCGCAAAGCTTCCCTGCAATGCGAACACAAGGTCGCGTTTGCATTGCACCTCACATCTAATACCAGTGCACAATTGCGTGCGGTGGTATTACGAGTGGAGCACAAATATTGCGCTTGGGAAAGCGCAATTTTGTAATCCACTTGTAATCTGGCCCTATATGTGTAGGTAATAGACAAATATTGTCAGATCCTGGAAGATTTATGTTTTTACAAAAAAAACTGGATTATTTAACCCACACGAGCACATCTGGATCACAAAGGATCAACTTTTCAATGATCAAAACATACAGTATAGATCCTACCATATTTCACATTTTCTTTATTACTGAAACTACTCAATGCATTATTTTTCTGCACAAATGCCTATACTTCTACCTTTTTTTTTCATTCAGAAAAACGCCTGGGTCGCCATATCCTACTTCTACATAGAAATCCAAGTCTTCCATCCAGACACATCTAGACATTTTCAGATTCAAGGTTCTTCTACACAAAAGCATCTGAAGCATCCAGCACTAATTGCAATACTTTATATAGGGCTAAAAAGGTAAAACTTGTAATGCGCATGGTTGTATATACATTTGTAATAGAAGCATTTCTGCAATATACTTTAGCAAAAAGCTTCTAGTAAAGTTAACACTTTTTAAAGTTTATGAGCGGCATACGCACATATGCTGTGAGGCTCGTGCACCAGCATTCAAAAAACCTAGAACTGGTGGTGGTGTGCATGGCTTCTGAAGACGGAGTTTGTGTCATACAAGCACCTGCTGACTCTCTGAGAAGATGTGGTGTTTAAATACTGATGCTCGGGCCCTAACAGGATATGTGCATATGCCGCAGAATAACAGTTATCCCTGTTATTAGAAGCATTTCTGCTAATGGATGTATATTGCAAAAATGCCTCTATTGGAAATTGAAATACATTTATGTACATTTCATTTGTGACCTTTCTATCCCTTTAAAGGGATATTAAACCCCCAAAAATTATTTTGTGATTCAGACAGAACATAGAATTTAAAACAAAGTTCCAATTTACTTCTATTATTAAATTTGTTTTGTTACCATGATGTTCTGTGTTGAAATGATACCTAGGTAGATGTCTGGAGCATTCAGAAATGGGCCGGCTCCTAAGCATACGTCCCTGCCAGGACTCATTTGTCTACATCAGAACTTTAATAAAGTTTAACAAATAATTAAAAATGTAAATGATCGCATGAACAATATCGTAATTTCAATGATGGGATCGGGTCAGGGGTGAGTGCCTATGAGGCTAGGCACAACCTCCAGCCCACAATCCCATTCTAGGAAGCGGTTATGGCTTCAGAACAGCCAAACGGTTAGGACGTTCCATGCCGTCCTAACGGAGCTAAAGCCCAGGGCAGTTAGTACAGCATGGAACTTACTAATGGCAGGAAGGGGTTAATGATGGGGCCTAATTCAGACAGATGTTTAGATGCAAATCTTTTCACAAACATATTTATACCCTGCTAGATCCAACCTTATTTATTTGTTTGCTTACAGAAAAATACCTAGCTCCAGCCAGACCCATGTCTCATTTATACACAAATAACAGATTTATATCTATAAATTCTGTAGACTCGGGGCATTTTATTTTGTAATGATTAACATGCTCTTTGAAGTGGGATTGGGAATATAAACCCTGGCGTTGCCCTAAGGTTTTTTTGCCACTGAATTTTGTATTTATTTATTTTTTTGTAAACGTATATATGTGAGCAAGCATGATGTGCTCATACATTGTTATGTGACAGCTGTACACAGATGTAGTGTGTCTGGTGCGTGTATCATGTGCCGTGTGCATAGGGTTGCCACCTCGGCCATGTTTTCCTGGACACTTATGAGTTACACATGCTGCAGGGAGTGCAGGGAGGAACATGAATAGTGCTATCCAGGGTCACTATTCATGTGCTGTTTAGGTGTGCAATGCATGTTCCCCTCTGCTTACCCTGCAGCATGTGTAACTCATAAGTGTCCAGGACAATATGGCCGAGGTGGCAACCCTACGTGTGCATGAAGCAGTGTATGTGCGAACATCCTTAGTCTAATCTTTATTTATATGTAACCTGACATCATGGGCTCCATTTAACAAGCAACAGCTTTTCAGCATTTAACATTGCACATGCAATTGGTTGTGCAGCTCCGCCCCCTGTTCTTGTGCAACTAATTACGCAAGACCTTGTCAATCATCCTGGACTAATCTGTCTGCTAAGACTTTACTCTGCCACCTCTGAGAATTTAATGCCACTTTATAGGAAGGTTACTATTTCAAGTTACTTTGGAATATAAAGTGCGTCAGAAATAATGATTATACGAACGCAACAGAGTTTACCAGGGCGTTCCTTTGTAGGTAAATACTAATTAGTTTATTTGCACAATATAATGCAACATGCTGCACACACCTATGTCTGTTTAATATAGAGCATATGTAGATACATCCTTATAAATAACCATGACAATACATTATCACGCATTAAAACAACCAAGTATCCACTTATTATTGAGGTTGCCAATATATAAATGACAATGAAACATAGGGGGCGCCCTCCCAAATCAAAATAAATATATTGCAGCATCAGTTAATAATGAATGAACAGAATCTTTGGAACTTGAAAAAACATCCAGGCCCAGGCTGCTCACTGTGAAGGGATATGGATCAACTCCCAAAATCAGCAATCTGTAGGCAAAAAGCAAAAACAGGTGCGCCACATGGCCAAGTACAGTAAGAATAATAGAAAGTGATGGATCCAATCAGGCTTATCCTGATGAAACAGCTGGTGCAGCTCAGAAACGCGTCGCTTATTGGTTTTAATAGATGTAACATTCTTTTGTGAAATATAAAAATGCAGACATTATTTTTATGACTTAACTTTTTTTTAAAGCGATGTAAAAGTGTTTAAAGAGAATTTTCTAATTTTATTATTACACTAAAGCTATGTATTTAAGCCCTGTAAAATGGGTTAAACTCATAGTTAAAGTCAGCTCCAGAGGAGCAATGTACTACTGGGAGCTAGCTTAACACATCTGGCGAGCCAATGCAAGAGGCATAATTGTGTAGCCACCAATTGCCATAAGAAAATAAAGTAAATCTGATAATATAAGTAGATTGAAGGGCCTCTTAAAATTTAATCTCTATCTAAGCCATGAAGGATTAATTTTGACATGTATGTCCCTTTAAAGGGACAGTCTAGTCAACATTAAACTATGAGTCAGATAGGGCATGCAATTTTAGACAACTTTCCAATTTTCTTTTATCATCAAATTTGTGTTTGTTGAAAGCCAAACCTAGCTAGGCTCATATGCTAATTGTCTAAGCCCTTGAAGGCTGCCTCTTATCTGAATGCATTTGACATGGGCAATACGTAATAAAGGGATTATCTATCTTTTTAAACAATAACAATTCTGAAGTAGACTGTCCCTTTAATGATTTGATTTCTAATCCATACCATGGATTAGATTTATCATGGTGCGAGCGGACTTGATACAAAGTAGCGTATCATGTCCACTGCACATCAATAAATGCTGACAGCATGCGCTGTCGGCATTTATCATTGCACCAGCAGTTCTTGCGAACTGCTAGTGCCACCCCCCCCTGCAGATTTGCGGCCAATCGTATTCGATCAGGTTGATTTCCGTCCGTTGCCTCTGAGCAGGCGGACAAGTTATGGAGTAGCGGTCTTTAGACCGATGCTTCATAACTTCTGCTTTGGGCGAGCCTCAAGGCTAGCACGGAAACAGGGGCATCAGGCTCCGTACGGAGCTTGATAAATCGACCCCCATAAGTTTATGCAAGTTGTCATCTAATTCCATATAACCTTCATTTGAATTACGATGTTATCATACAAGATAATACCTCACTTTATACGTCTGCTATTTTTAGAGCGAATATCTTCACTTGCACGCTGCTAATATACATTCAATCTGCTTTTGCATTTGCCGTTTTCCTATTTGGATTGAATTGCAGCATATTATTTTGCTAGTAACAAACTCTATATGCCACTGTGTCCTTGTAGATCTGTGGCTCTCGGGATTGTATATCTGTAGATATTGGTATATAAAAGGCAATAATGTTTTATGTTGTACTCTACATATAATGTACAGTAGTCACTGGTTAAATAGGATTCACTAAAAATGATACAATATTTGTTTAAATACATTTTGTTGTGTGTATTATGTACAGACAGTTCAAAATCTTTTGCCTGTGAGTACAGATGTTAAATCATAAAATGAGATGAATCAGTAGGGAGGCATTTAGTTCCTACTGTAAACCACACACAATACAAAACAGTTAAATACGTAATAAAGAGGTATCTTTAAAGAGAGTTAAAGGTGTAAACTGAAGCACAAAAACTTCAGTGAACGTTTCACATTCAATGCAAATACACATACAAACAATTTAAAAGGAATAATTTTTGGGGGGTTTCTGATTGAAATGGGTTATTTTTAACCCCTTAATGGCAATGGTTTTTCCCAGTTTTCTAATGATGGAGGCAGTTTTGGCATTTTTGCTCAGTATTGTTTCACTGTAATTATCTGTGATGGGTACGTATGTTTTCTTTTTAACTAACCTCTCATCTATCTATCTGTTATAAAAAATGTTTGGCTGGGGGGGTCCGGGCAGCAATCATGTAAGGCTAAACTAGGAGCTCCAAGAAACATCTAGATAATCTGCTGATTATCAAAGGCTGAGTGACCCATCCAACCTAAAGAACTTCAACTGATAAAAAACGACGTCAAGCTGCGCAGTTTGATACAATTATTGCTGAACTCACCTAGTGGAGAGCCAAACTCTGGGCCATTGGAGATATCGGTGACAGCCACATACGGATTCCCTCCAGTTATCCGAGTAAGGCAGGCACAGCTGACTGCTACAACCTTTAAAGCTGCGCAGCGTAGAACTAATCCTTTATTTTCTATAAGAAATCCTGCAGCCTGGCTTTAGGCCTGGACTATATCTAGCTGCAGTAACATGGCAGCGCTAGATGCATGGAAACTAACAGGTAGATTATGAGTTATGCGCGTTAGATTTATTTAATGAATGCAACAAAAGTTGCGTTATTTCACCCTCCATAGCGCTGCCATTACAAGTTTTGAAACAGCCGGCTTGTGCGTGCGATATGGTTGCGTTGAGCTCCATACTGCACAAAATACAAGCGCTGTTTTGACGTGCTCGTGCACACTTTCCCCATAGACATCAATGGGGAGAGAGTGTTAGGAAAAAAACTAACACCTGCGATCGCGGAATGAAAAGCTCCGTAACTCAGCCCCATTGATGTCTATGGGGAAAAAAAGTTACGTTTAAACCTAACATAAACCCTAAGTCTAAACACCCCTAATCTGCCGCCCCTGACATAGCATACACCTACATAATGTTATTAACCCCTAATCTGCCGCTCCCGATATCGCCGCCACCAAATAAAGTTATTAACCCCTAAATCTCTGGCCTCCCACATCACTAATCCTAACTAAAGCTATTAACCCCTAAACCGCCAGCCCCCCACATCGCAACAACCTAAATTAACTATTAACCCCTAAACCTAACCCTAAACCTAGCCCTAACCCCCTAACTTTAACATAATTAAAATAGAGCTAAATTAAAGTTACAATTATTAGCTAAATAATACCTATTTAAAACTAAATACATACTTACCTGTGATATAAAACCTAAGCTAGCTACAATATAACAGTTTTATTGTAGCTAGCTTAGGTTTTATTTTTATTTCACAGGTAGTTTGTATTTATTTTAACTATGTAGACTAAATAGTAAATAGTTATTAACTATTTACTAACTACCTAGTTAAAATAAATACAAATTTACCTGTGAAATAAAACCTAAGCTGCCTTACACTAAAACCTAATATTACAAAAAATAACAAACGAAAATATTCCTATCCTAATACCCTTTAAAAAAAAAAACACCCACCCACAAAATAAAAATAAAGTAAAACCCTGAAAAGGGCATTTGTATGGACATTGTCCTTAAAGGACATTCAGCACTTTTGCTGCCCATTAAAAATAAAAAATGGCTATTCTAAAAAAAAAAAAAACACCCCAAAATGGAAAAAAAACATTACACAAAATAACAAACAAATTATCCAAAATAACAACAATTATTATTCTAATACCCATTTTTAAAAAAAGAAAAAGAAACCTAATCTATAATAAACTACCAATAGCCCTTAAAAGGGCCTTTTGTAGGGCATTGCCCTAAAGAAATCAGTTGTTTTTCTAAAAAAAAAATACAAAGACCCACTAACATTACAAACCCCCACCCCAACCCACAAAATAAAAACTATCTAAAAAAACAATCTACACATTGCCTTGAAAAGGGCATTTGTATGGGCATTGCTCTTAAAAGGGCATTTAACTCTTTTTTTTGCCCTTAAAAGGGCATTTAGCTCTTTTTTTTACAGGTAAAAGAGCCAATTTCTTTGGGGCAATGCCCCACAAAAGTATTTTTTATTTTTTGTAATTAGATACTTTGAAATTTTTATAGTAGTGTTAGGATTTTTTTAATGTGTATTTTAGTTTTCTTTAATTGATAGTTAGTTTAATTTTAGTTTAATAGTTATATTAGTTTAGTTGTTAGTTTAAACTTAGTTTTTTTTAATTTGACAGGTAAGTTTTAATTTAATTTAAGATAGGGAAATTGTAATTTTAATAAAAAGTTAGGGGGCGTTATGTTTAGGGGTTACTAGTTTCAATTAGTTTATTGCGATGTGTGGGGCTTTCAGTTTAGGGGTTAATATGTTTATTATAGTGGCGGGGAGCGGCGAAAAAGGGGTTAATAAACTTTAGTATAGTGGGGGCAATGTGGGCGGATGGCAGATTAAGGGTTAATAATATTTAACTAGTGTTTGCGATGCAGGAGGGCGGCGGTTTAGGGGTTAATAACTTTATTATAGTTATGACGATATCGGGGAGAGGCAGAATAGGGGTTAATACATTTTATTAGTGGCGGCAATGTCGGGAGCAGCAGATTAGGGTTAATAACTTTAATTTAGTGTTTGAGATGCGGGAGGGCCTCGGTTTAGGGGTTAATAGGTAGTTTATGGGTGTTTAGTGTACTTTGTAACACTTTAGTTATGAGTTTTACAACAAAACAAACAGTTTTGTTGCGTAAAACTCATAACTACTGCTCTCAGATGGCAGTACGGATCTTGTCGTTATAGGGTGTAACGCAAGCTTTTTAGCTTCACCGCAAAACTCGTAATGGCTGCGCTATGGAAGTTCCATGAAAAAAACTAAATTTATGCTTACCTGATAAATTACTTTCTTTTACGATATGACGAGTCCACGGATTTCATCCTTACTTGTGGGATATTAACCTCCTGCTAACAGGAAGTGGCAAAGAGCACCACAGCAGAGCTGTATATATAGCCCCTCCCCTTCCCCTCCACCCTCAGTCATTCGGCCGAAGGTATAGGAAGAGAAAAAGGAAAGGCTAAAAAGGTGCAGAGGTGACTGAAGTTTACAAAAAATATAAAGAAAAACTGTCTTAAAAAGAACAGGGTGGGCCGTGGACTCGTCATATCATAAAAGCAAGTAATTTATCAGGTAAGCATAAATTTAGTTTTCTTTTACAAATATATGACGAGACCACGGATTTCATCCTTACTTGTGGGAAACTAATACCAAAGCAATAGGACACGGATGAAAGGGAGGGACAAGACAGGAACCAAAACGGAAGGCACCACTGCTTGAAGAACCTTTCTCCCAAAGATAGCCTCAGAAGAAGCAAAAGTATCAAATTTGGAAAATTTGGAAAAAGTGTGAAGGGACGACCAAGTCGCAGCCTTACAAATCTGTTCCACAGATGCATCGTTTTTAAAAGCCCATGTGGAAGCCACAGCCCTAGAAGAATGAGCCGTAATTCTTTCAGTAGGCTGCTGTCCAGCAGTCTCATATGCCAGGCGGATGATACTTCTCAGCCAAAAAGAAAGAGAGGTAGCCATAGCTTACTGACCCCTACGCTTTCCAGAATAAACAATGAATAATGAAGATGATTGACTGAAATCCTTAGTTGCCTGTAAGTAAAACTTTAAGGCACGGACCACGTCCAAGTTATGTAACAGACGCTCCTTCTTAGAAGAAGGATTAGGACACAAGGAAGGAACAACAATTTCCTGATTAATATTCTTATTCGAAACAACCTTAGGAAGGAACCCAGGTTTGGTACGTAAAAACCACATTATCAGAATGAAATATGAGATAAGGCGAATCACACTGTAATGCTGAAAGCTCAGAAACTCTTCAAGCAGAAGAAATAGCAACCAAAAACAGAACTTTCCAAGAAAATAGTTTAATATCTATGGAATGGATAGGTTCAAACGGAACCCCTTGCAGAACTCGAAGAACTAAATTCAAACTCCAGGGAGGAGTAATAGGTCTAAATACAGGCTTAATTCTAGATAAAGCCTGACAAAAAGACTGAACATCTGATACATTTGCCAAATGTTTGTGAAACAGAATTGACAAAGCTGAAATTTGTCCCTTTAAGGAGCTTGCTGATAACCCTTTCTCCAATCCTTCTTGTAGAAAAGACAAAATCCTAGGAATCCTAACTTTACTCCATGAGTAACCCTTGGATTCAAACCAAAAATATATTTACGCCATATCTTATGATAGATTTTTCTAGTGACAGGCTTTCTAGCCTGTATCCAAGTATTGATAACTGAACCAGAGAATCCTCGCTTCGCTAAAATCAAGCGTTCAATCTCCACGCAGTCAGATGCAGAGAAATTAGATTTGGATGTTGGGAAGGACCTTGAATAAGAAGGTCCTGTCTCAACGGAAGTTTCCACGGTGGCAGATAAGACATGTCCACTAGATCCGCATACCAAGTCCTGCGTGGCCATGCAGGCGCTATCAGGATCACTGAAGCTCTCTCCTGTTTGATTCAAGCAATCATGCATGGGAGGAGAGGAAAAGGCGGAAACACATAAGCTAGGCTGAACAACCAAGGTACTGCCAAGGCATCTATCAGTTCGGCCTGAGGATCCCTTGACCGGGATCTATATCTTAGAAGCTTGGCATTCTGACGAGATGCCATCAAAACCAATTCCGGTCTGCCCCATCTGAGAATCAATGAGGCAAATACCTCCGGGTGAAGTTCCCACTCCCCCGGATGAAAAGTCTGTCGACTTAGAAAAGTCTGTCGACTTAGAAAATCTGCTTCCCAGTTCTCTACCCCTGGGATGTAGATCGCTGACAGATGACAAGAGTGGGCCTCTGCCCAACTGATTATCTTGGATACCTCTATCATCGCTAAGGAACTAATTGATCCCCCCTGATGATTGACATATGCCACGGTCGTTATGTTGTCCGACTGGAATCTGATCAATTTGGCCGAAGCCAACTGAGGCCATGCCTGAAGCGCATTGAATATTGCTCTCAGTTCCAGAATATTGATTGGAAGTAGAGACTCCACCTGAGTCCAAACACCCTGAGCCTTCAGGGAGTTCCAAACAGCACCCCAGCCCAGAAGGCTGGCATCTGTTGTCACTATCACCCATGAGGGTCTGCGGAAACAAGTCCCCTGGGACAGATGATCTGGCGACAACCACCAAAGAAGAGAGTTTCTGGTCTCTTGATCCAGAATTATCTTTGGAGATAAATCCGCATAATCCCCATTCCACTGACAGAGCATGCACAGTTGCAGTGGTCTGAGATGAAAACAAGCAAACGGAATGATGTCCATTGCCGCTACCATTAATCCGATTACCTCCATACACTGAGCCACTGATGGCAGAGGAATGGACAGAAGTGCTCGGTAAGTATAGCCTTCATGGCTACCGAGTCTATCAGAGTTCCCAAAAAAGGAACCCTTGTCTGTAGAACAAGTGAACTCTTCTCTATGTTCACCTTCCAGCCGTGAGTTCTCAGAAAAGACAACACTGTGTCCGTGTGAGATTTTGTCAGATGATATGTTAACGCCTAAATCAGAATATCGTCCAGATAAGGCGCCACCGCTATGTCTTGCGGTCTGAGAACCGCCAAAAGAGACCCTAGAACCTTTGTGAAGATTCTGGGTGCTGTGGCCAACACGAAAGGAAGAGCCATGAACTGATAATGTTTGTCCAAGAAGGCAAACCTTAGAAACCGATGATGATCTTTGTGGATTGGAATATGAAGGTAAGCATCCTTCAAATCCACGATAGTCATATATTGACCCTCCTGGATCATTGGCAAAATCGTTCGAATTGTCTCCATCTTGAATGATGGAACTCTTAGAAATTTGTTTAGACACTTGAAGTCAAAAATGGGTCTGAACGTTCCCTCTTTTTTGGGGACCACAAATAGGTTTGAGTAAAACCCCTGTCCCTGTACCAATTTTGGAACAGGAAAGATTACTCCCATAGTAAAAAGGTCTTTTACACAGCGTAAGAACGCCTCTCTCTTTATCTGGTTTGCAGATAATTTTGAAAGATGAAATCTCCCTCTTGGGAAAAAATCCTTGAATTCCAATTGATAACCGTGGGTCACTATTTCTAGTGCCCAGGAATCCTCAACATCACTTGCCCAAGCCTGAGCAAAGAAAGAAAGTCTGCCCCCTACTAGATCCGGTCCCGGATCGGGGGCCACCCCTTTCATGCTGCTTTGTGGAAGAAGAAGAAGCGGGGGTCCTCCTTTAAAGTTCCGAAAGGAACAAAAATTATTCCGTTTACCCCTCATTTTAACCGACCTATCCTGAGGTAGGGCATGGCCCTTACCTCCTGTAATATCAGAAATGATCTCCTTCAATTCTGGCTCAAAAAGGGTCTTACCTTTAAAGGGAATAGCTAAAAGCTTATGTTTTGATGACACATCAGCAGACCAAGATTTGAGCCACAATGCTCTACGTGCTAAAATAGCAAATCCTGCATTTTTTGCCACTAATTTAGCAATTTGAAAAGCGGCATCAGTAATAAAAGAATTAGCTAGCTTAAGAGCCTTAATTCTATATAGAATGTCATCTAATGGAGTCTCAACCTTAAGAGACTTTTCTAGAGCCTCAAACCAAAAGGCTGCTGCAGTAGTTACTGGAACAATGCAAGCTGCAGGTTGTAAAAGAAATCCCTGATTAACAAATAATTTCTTTTGTAGACCCTCTAATTTCTTATCCATAGGATCCTTGAAAGCACAACTATCCTCAATGGGTATAGTAGTAAGCTTAGCTAGGGAAGATATAGCTCCCTCTACCTTAGGGACCGCTTGGCATGAGTCCCGAATGGTAACTGATATAGGAAACATTTTCTTAAAATTAGGAGAGGGATAAAACGGTATACCTGGTCTATCCCATTCCTTACTAATAATTTCCGAAATTCTCTTTGGAACCGGAAAAACATCAGCATAAGTAGGAACTTCCAAATATTTATCCATTTTACACAATTTCTCTGGAGGAATCACAATAGGATCACAATCATCCAGAGTCGCTAAAACCTCCCTAAGCAACAGGCAGAGGTGTTCAAGCTTAAATTCAAATGACATAGCATCCGAATCTGTCTGAGGTAAAACATTCCCTGAATCAGAAATTTCACCCTCAGACGGTAATTCTCTAATCCCCAACTGAGAGCACTGTGAGGGAACATCGGAAATAGCTAATAAAGCATCAGAGGATTCAGTATTTACATAAATACTTGACCTACTGCGTTTACCCTGCAACACTGGTAATTTAGACAATACCTCTGTAAGGGTAGTTAACATAACTGCAGACATCTCCTGCAGAGTAAAGGAATTAGACGCACTAGAAGTACTAGGCGTCGCTTGTGTGGGCATAAAAGGTTGTGACACTTGGGGAGAATTGGATGGCATATCCTGATTCTCTTCAGACTGAGAATCATCCCTAGGCACACTTACTTTATTTAAAATATGCTTTTTACATTGTAAGGCCCTTTCAGTACAAAAGTTACACAATGTTAGAGGGGGTTGCACAATAGCTTCTAAACACATAGAACAATGAGAAACCTCAATGTCAGACATGTTGAACAGACTAGTAATACCACAAAAGTCGTTTAAACACTTATTTATTTCATAAAATAAACATTAGAAAAAACGAGTACTGTGCCTTTAAGAAAAGAAAAAGTGAACAATTTTTCCAAAATGCACACAAAACGTTAAATTATTCCCAAATTTAACTTAATATCGTTGGTTAATCCAAAAATTACTGCACCCAGAAGCAAGGGCAGAAATAAGGCTTTAGAAGTACTTATATCAACATGTAGTCAAAAGATAGATAAAAATACACTCTGCACCTCGCCACAGCTCTGCTGTGGCGCCTACCTGCCCCCAGGGTACTTTGAATCAAGTTTCCAACCCTTCAGACCAGCTACACAGTCCAGGAGCCACCGAGTTATTGTTTGCTGCTGCTAAGCCTGAAGAAATTGCACCAAAATAGGCTCCGCCTCTTAAGGTCAAAAGTTGGAGTAGGCCCAAACAACACTGCATGGAAATGCAGTTTTGCACTAAAGTAAAAATACACACACAATAGAACCCTCAAGCATAAAACCAATAAGTTTTAGGTGCCCAAAATAAAAAACATAAAACATCGTTTTTTATATTGTCTCCCATGTCACATAATGCCCAAATATCAACTAATGATAAATATAAAATAGGGACTCCAGTAACACCCCTCTTATTAAAATAGGTTTTACTGCTTACCCCATTCCCATACAGGGAAGTAATGCCAGCCAGTTCTGATACACCAAGTCTCCTCAGAAAAAATGCTGCACATACCTTAATGCTGCTTGTAGCATGAAACCGGTCTCCACACTGAAGATGTCTCATGGTTACCTTCAGAAGTCTTGTGGGAACCAGCGTGGATCTTAGTTACAAATGCTAAGATCATCAAACCTCAGGGCATAAATCTTCTTCCATATCCCCCTGAGGAAAATAGTATGCACCGGTACCATTTAAAATAAAAAAACTTCTTGATTGAAGAAACTAAAACTAACACCTCACTTTACCATGTCCTCCTAGTATAACACAGGCAAAGAGAATGACTGGGGGTGGAGAGGAAGGGGAGGGGCTATATATACAGCTCTGCTGTGGTGCTCTTTGCCACTTCCTGTTAGCAGGAGGTTAATATCCCACAAATAAGGATGAAATCCGTTGACTCGTTATATCTTTGTAAAGGAAAACTTAATTATTACGAGTGCTCGACTGACGCATTACAGGCTAAAGGTACAGCTATACCGACAAGACTTGTAATGGCTGCATTGCTGTTTTAACGCTGAAATTACCATTTTGTCAGCGTTAAAACACGAACACACAACTCGTAATCTACCTGAAAGTGTGCAGTTACTGCTGGTCATTACATAATCGCATTACACACATTCCTTTCAAACATATGTGGAGTGTGATTACGTAATTTTGAGGTTGAAGTAGCAAATCTCGACAAGATAGCTATTTCCGACAAGACACGGGCAACAATGGAAGACATATACCCAGAGATATATACCCACAGATATTACCCCTATAAAGAGAACGTAAACCATGATTTATACAGTTTCACATGTAGGTGAGGGCTGAGTGACTTCTCCTTAATGTATCTGACATAAACAGAGGGTCATAATAAGTTTACATTTATAAGTGACTCAAATCTGCTTTATATTACTTAGTTAGTAAACTACTTCAACCTAATAGCTCCATGATAGTTCTTATTATGTTAAGTGAAAAAGTTAGCGTCTTTACTTTAATATTATACTCATGTTAGATCTGCAAAGAGGTTGATCTATGTCTGTTATATATGCTATGTTAAGAGTAATTTAATAAGATAGTTAGCTACTAATAAGCCATGTGCTTAGACTTGCTAGCTACTAATAAGCCATGTGCTTTGACTTGCTAGCTACTAATAAGCCATGTGCTTAGACACATCGTTTGTTTGGTTCCCTACAGGGATAGATTATGTTTACTTTATTTATGGTGATTTCCTTAAAGGGACACTCAAGCCAAAATAAACTTTTATTATTCAGATAGAGCAGCAGATTTAAGACACTTTCCAATTTACTTCCATTATCAAGTTTTGCACAGTCTTTTTATATGCACACTTTCTGGGGAACAAGATCCTACTGAGCATGTGCACAATCTCACAGGGTATACGTATACTAGTCTGTGATTGGCTGATGTCTGTCACATGTTACAGGGGGCCGGAAAATGGGAGAAAATATAAATTTGTCAGAAAAAATCTACTGCTTATTTGAAAATAATAGTAGGTGTCTTTTTAGTATGCACTTGTTAATTATGCATTGAGTTGTCCTTTAAATAGATGACCTAGGTTCTTGTGTACTATTGCCTAATTAATATATTGGTTCCATTGCTTATATTATTTTATATCTGCATGAGGCAGTGAGAAGCCAATGAATAGATTGTTGTAAACATTGCCAGTAGCACCAGTCCTTGTTCCATCACTAGGGATTTTCTGTGGCAAACACTCAATATTAGATTCTCAGCTGTTATCTAAAAGCTTAATCAGTAAAATATCATCCCAGGTCTGCAGCCTCTTCTGTTTGTTCGTGTTTTCTTTCTCATTGTGTTTTGCTTCATGTTTGCATTATATTACAAACGTTATACAATTGATCCAAGAGTGGACATTTTTTCCGATAACCCCTAATGGCCCCTCTACTTCACAATTTTAGCTAAAGGGACAGTCAAGTCAAAAATAAACTTTCATGATTCAAATAGGGCATGTCATTTTAAACAACTTTCCAATTTACTTTAATCACCAATTTTGCTTTGTTCTCTTGTTATTCTTAGTTGAAAGCTTAACCTAGGTAGGCTCATATGCTAATTTCTTAGACCTTGAAAGCCGCCTCTTATGTGAATGCATTTTGAGTTTTTCACCACTAGAGGGCGTTAGTTCATGTGTGTCATATAGATAACATTGAGCTCAAGCCCGTGAAGTTACCTAGGGGTCAGCACTGATTGCCTAAAATGCAAGTCTGTCAAAAGAACTGAAATAAGGGGGCAGTTTACAGATGCTTAGGATACAAGGTAATCACAGAGGTAAAACATATATTAATATAACTGTGTTGGTTATGCAAAATTGGGGAATGGATAATAAAGGGATTACCTTTTTAAATAACAAAAATTCTGGTGTTGACTGTCCCTTTAAGGTGGTCCAAAAGTGGTCACTAATCTTCATTAGGGGTCAGTTTTGTATTGTCAGTTCTTTTGTAGCCTAGGGGGTTTATAAAATACCATTCATATAAAAATCTGAGGTTAGTCTTTCATAGAATATTACAGATTTTATTTAGAGAGTTATGTGTAGACAGAATATGTGATTTGTGTCTAACTACTACATGTTCTCTTAATATATGTACTATGTTGTTTTATATGTACAATATTGTTTTACTATGTGCTTGGAGAAATAATCATGTAACTTGTAATTTGTTCGAGTCTGTACTTTAATCTCAATAAAAATAAATAAAAAAAATAATGGTTGACTTTATTTGAAGCATATCTTGATTTAAAACTAATGAAGAAAATACAGATGTTTCTGAAAGCCCCTGTTATTTTGTGACAGCGCTATTAAGCATAAATACAAATCAGTTTAGTTTTGTATTATTAGCTAGTAGCAATTGTGTATTATAATTTATTTTGCTGCATCTTAATTATAACCGCAACCAATTCTGCAAAGCTAACATAATGGACAGCAAATTAAGTTAATGCAGAAACATGAAAAGAGCGTCAGGAAAAAAAAAAAGAAGATACCTCTGCAGAAGAAAATGTTCACTTGTGACATTTTATAACAACGTGGTTACTGAAATTCTAAAGATTAAATAGGTTTTCTCAGAGAACATCTTAAGTCACTTCTGAGTCAATGCCACTTCTCTCTTGTTGAAAGTATTCCTGCATGACCCAATGAATTCTAGCTCTGCCGGAACAATTTGTCTATGTGATTCCTGTACTGTACATCAACTGAAAAGAGTCATTGTTATGCCAAAAAGTGCCACTGAATTTCTATTACTATGTAATTTAAGTGATGGTATTATTTGCAAGCATTTACTGCTGTTTCCTGCATTATCGCTCTGTTATGTTCTGTGGATAGACAGGTAAGGCAAGAGGCAGAAAGGACAAGAAATGCTGTATCTTCTCTAGTTAAAGGGACATCCTACTGCACAAATAGCATGTACTAATCCGCTTTTGGCATAACTAACCCTACATAACTATGGGGCTGATCACATCCTATTGGTTACTAACCCTGCATAACTATGGGGCTGATCACATCCTATTGGTTACTAACCCTACATAACTATGGGGCTGATCACATCCTATTGGTTACTAACCCTACATAACTATGGGGCTGACCAAATCCTATTGCTTACTAACCCTACATAACTATGGGGCTGATCACATCCTATTGGTTACTAACCCTACATAACTATGGGGCTGAT
>NC_069503.1:1113948237-1113950737 GCF_027579735.1 Bombina bombina
AATTCTCGTTATTCTAAAAGAATGCCAAGAAAAATGATGAGAAAGACACCAAGAAATATAAGTCTTCCAGACTCTATAATATATCTCTCGAGATACAGATTTACGAGCCTGTAACATAGTATTAATCACGGAGTCAGAGAAACCTCTATGACCAAGAATCAAGCGTTCAATCTCCATACCTTTAAATTTAAGGATTTCAGATCCGGATGGAAAAAAGGACCTTGTGACAGAAGGTCTGGTCTTAACGGAAGAGTCCATGGCTGGCAAGATGCCATCCGGACAAGATCCGCATACCAAAACCTGTGAGGCCATGCCGGAGCTATTAGCAGAACAAACGAGCATTCCCTCAGAATCTTGGAGATTACTCTTGGAAGAAGAACTAGAGGCGGAAAGATATAGGCAGGATGATACTTCCAAGGAAGTGATAATGCATCCACTGCCTCCGCCTGAGGATCCCGGGATCTGGACAGATACCTGGGAAGTTTCTTGTTTAGATGAGAGGCCATCAGATCTATCTCTGGGAGCCCCCACAATTGAACAATCTGAAGAAATACCTCTGGGTGAAGAGACCATTCGCCCGGATGCAACGTTTGGCGACTGAGATAATCCGCTTCCCAATTGTCTACACCTGGGATATGAACCGCAGAGATTAGACAGGAGCTGGATTCCGCCCAAACCAAAATTCGAGATACTTCTTTCATAGCCAGAGGACTGTGAGTCCCTCCTTGATGATTGATGTATGCCACAGTTGTGACATTGTCTGTCTGAAAACAAATGAACGATTCTCTCTTCAGAAGAGGCCAAAACTGAAGAGCTCTGAAAATTGCACGGAGTTCCAAAATATTGATCGGTAATCTCACCTCCTGAGATTCCCAAACTCCTTGTGCCGTCAGAGATCCCCACACAGCTCCCCAACCTGTGAGACTTGCATCTGTTGAAATTACAGTCCAGGTCGGAAGAACAAAAGAAGCCCCCTGAATTAAACGATGGTGATCTGTCCACCACGTTAGAGAGTGTCGAACAATCAGTTTTAAAGATATTAATTGAGATATCTTCGTGTAATCCCTGCACCATTGGTTCAGCATACAGAGCTGAAGAGGTCGCATGTGAAAACGAGCAAAGGGGATCGCGTCCGATGCAGCAGTCATAAGACCTAGAATTTCCATGCATAAGGCTACCGAAGGGAATGATTGTGACTGAAGGTTTCGACAAGCTGTAATCAATTTTAGACGTCTCTTGTCTGTTAAAGACAGAGTCATGGACACTGAATCTATCTGGAAACCCAGAAAGGTTACCCTTGTTTGAGGAATCAAAGAACTTTTTGGTAAATTGATCCTCCAACCATGATCTTGAAGAAACAACACAAGTCGATTCGTATGAGACTCTGCTAAATGTAAAGACGGAGCAAGTACCAAGATATCGTCCAAATAAGGAAATACCACAATACCCTGTTCTCTGATTACAGACAGAAGGGCACCGAGAATCTTTGTGAAAATTCTTGGAGCTGTAGCAAGGCCAAACGGTAGAGCCACAAATTGGTAATGCTTGTCTAGAAAAGAGAATCTCAGGAACTGATAATGATCTGGATGAATCGGAATATGCAGATATGCATCCTGTAAATCTATTGTGGACATATAATTCCCTCGCTGAACAAAAGGCAATATAGTCCTTACAGTTACCATCTTGAACGTTGGTATCCTTACATAACGATTCAATAATTTTAGATCCAGAACTGGTCTGAAGGAATTCTCCTTCTTTGGTACAATGAAGAGATTTGAATAAAACCCCATCCCCTGTTCCGGAACTGGAACTGACATAATTACTCCAGCCAACTCTAGATCTGAAACACAATTCAGAAATGCTTGAGCTTTCACTGGATTTACTGGGACATGGGAAAGAAAAAATCTCATTGCAGGAGGTCTCATCTTGAAACCAATTCTGTACCCTTCTGAAACAATGTTCTGAATCCAAAGATTGTGAACAGATTTGATCCAAATTTCTTTGAAAAAACGTAACCTGCCCCCTACCAGCTGAACTGGAATGAGGGCCGTACCTTCATGTGAACTTAGAAGCAGGCTTTGCCTTTCTAGCAGGCTTGGATTTATTCCAGACTGGAGATGGTTTCCAAACTGAAACTGCTCCTGAGGACGAAGGATCAGGCTTTTGTTCTTTGTTGAAACGAAAGGAACGAAAACGATTGTTAGCCCTGTTTTTACCTTTAGACTTTTTATCCTGTGGTAAAAAAGTTCCTTTCCCACCAGTAACAGTTGAAATAATAGAATCCAACTGAGAACCAAATAATTTGTTTCCCTGGAAAGAAATGGAAAGTAGAGTTGATTTAGAAGCCATATCAGCATTCCAAGTCTTAAGCCATAAAGCTCTTCTGGCTAAGATAGCCAGAGACATAAATCTAACATCAACTCTAATAATATCAAAAATGGCATCACAGATGAAATTATTAGCATGCTGGAGAAGAATAATAATATCATGAGAATCACGA